>NC_141539.1:80855000-81032500 GCF_021556685.1 Rattus norvegicus | reverse complement strand
TATCAAAAGGAGGACAATGGTTTCCCGTATTCACAAAGCTCAATTCTAGGTGAGTATCAACTGTATACTTCTTCCTCAGTTCACAGTCATGCATGGGTCTAAAGGCTACTCAGATTCATGTCTTTTTATCACCGACTTACTTTTTTTTTGATGAATTTCAAAGTGAGATAAAGTGATACCTTGGTGAAATCATTATAATCAATGTCTGAACTTTTTTTAATATTTATATTTATGTACATGAGTACACTGTAGCTGACTTCAGACACACCAGAAGAGGGCATCAGATCCCATTACAGATGTTGTGAGCCACCATGTAGTTGCTGGGATTGAACTCAGGACCTCTGGAAGAGCAGTCAGTGCTCTTAACCACTGAGCCCTCTCTCCAGCCCCTGAATTTTTTTTTTTTTTTAAATAGCAGACACAGCATGAAATGAAGTGACGGCTGTGCTCCGGAGATTGGAGTGTTTCTCTTGTCTTTCAAGGTTTGTTTCTAAGTCACCTGTAGTAGGGTAGAATTCTGTGTTAGACATGATTCAAAACCTCTGATTAATCTATAATCCTAGTATTTTCGAAGCCAAGACTACAGGATTGGGAGTAGGTGATTGTTTGGTTTACATAATGAGTTCTAAGCCCCCTTCGGATACCCACACAGTGAAACTTGTCTCCAAACCAAGCCAGAATAAGTCATTTTTGTTGAGAGACATATCCTTCCATCCCTCAGACAACTACAGAACATATGTATTAAGACAGATAACATTACTGCACAAATTCAAGATCAATCAGCTACTGCACTATCATGCGAATGGTACTGAGTTATTTGCATTACAGTATTATTAAAGCAGTTAACATTTATTCGGATTTATAAGATTAGAGCAGAAACCGAGGAACTTGTTAATAATTAATTAACGATAATAATACATTTTAAAGATACAGAAAATGAGAACATTAAGTGACTATTGCACACATGGTCAGTGATAGCCTTCAAGCCTGAATAGTATGATTCGAAAACCTCACACAAAATTATACGAATATATCATCTTCTCTCTTCAACAAATTATTGAATTATGTGCAGAAAAAGGTATAAATATTTACACTTGTCTGATCAATGACGTGGGTCCCTTAGGATTTACATTTAAAGAAGGCATCTATGTGGAGTGAAGTGATCCAATAAAATGATGTTGTGTGGATTTGCTGAGGGTACAAGGGCAGAAGTTATAGAAAGGATGGAAAATATTGAGTTTGACTTTGAGGCTCCTTTCAAGGAAATCTATCAGTAAACACTCCATAGATGTTTTTAAAAATGTCTTTCTGGAATATATGTTTTTCAAGTTCAGAGCATGAAATCTAACGAAGTGGTTGGCACTCAACAGTGAGGAAAGTTCTGTTAGCACACTTCCTTTGTGATCACAGCCCTGCCATTAAAGACTTTAGGATCACCATTTTACCCAGGGCTGCTCAAAATTCTAGGAGTACTTGAAAAAATTTTCACATGTTTTTCCACATAAATTGAAGTTTGGCATGATGATTATAGAGACTCATTTTCGTTAATTTCTCTGTTATTATTTATTAAGATTTATTTATTTATTTTATATATGTGAGTACACTGTAGCTGTCTTCACACACATCAGAAGAGGGCATCGGATCCCATTATAGATGGTTGTGAGCCACCATGTGGTTGCTGGGATTTGAACTCAGGACCTCTGGGAGAGCAGTCAGTGCTCTTAACCACTGAGCCATCTCTCCAGCCCCTCTGTTATTATTTATTAAGCATCACTTTTTAATTCTCATGAGTATATTACTGCCTTGTTCTATTTTGCGTGCCTCTCACCGAAACTATCCCTCACCTCTAGGGCCAGCCTTTTCCTGACCATCATGGTTTGGGGTTCATACAGATTTTTTTTTTAAAGATTTATTTATTTATTATATATAAGTACACTGTAGCTGTCTTCAGATACACCAGAAGAGGGCATCAGATCTCTTTACTGATGGTTGTGAGCCACCATGTGGTTGCTGGGAATTGAACTCATGAGCCATCTCTCCAGCCCCCACAGATTTTTTACAAGGATGACAACACTGGCTGTCAAGCCTCCTAAGTCAGTCCTTCAAGATTCATTTAACAAACACACTGCGCATGCGCATTTGTAACATTGCTCCCTTCCTCCTTTCCCAAGTTCGCAGCTCTTAAGGCGCTGTTTGTTAAGTTGTTAAGAACCTGGTTGCTTGGCTTCAAAACCCAGTGCCTCTGTTTATTAAGAAGTAAGGTAGTGACATTTTAAAGAATTATGAAATTTTGCTTCCTCTAAAAAACACAGAAATGCTGTAAGAATGTGCTTTTGTCTTAATCCTAGGTGCAGCGATGTGCACAGTGTGCAGCAGCTGACCATGAGCAGCTGACTGTGATTCGCTTCGTGCTCTAATAAAAGCATGGCTTTGCCAGCAATTGTGTAATGTCTGGAATTCTGGGAACTTTTCAGAGGGTGCGTAAACTCGCATCTCGAGAGATACAGTCAGCGGTTGTTTGTCCGTTAGGGAGGCTGGTTGCAGTTTGTTAGTGGCCAAAGAAGAAACAAAAGGAAAGAAAGTAGATTCAGGGAATTTCCGAATTTGTCTGTCCCCTCTATTCTTGTTTCTCTAGTAAAGGGTAGGAAAAAGAAGAACCCAGAGTAGCAAAGGCCAGCTACAAGGTAACCTTATCAAGTTCTGTTGACCATGGAACTTTGACATTCCTGCATTTTTGGAGTAATGAAAACAGAAGTTTCATGGGATTGCTTTGAAGGTTACAAGGAGTCAGTGCAAAAAGTTTGTCTTCTGCATAGTACTCAATTACTTTTCTGTGTTGAAGATAAAAATACTATTAGTTCCCTATTTTCCTAATTACCTTATTATCATTTTTCAAAGTGCTTTACTAGCCAGACAATATCCTTAATGTCTCCATCACTTAGGATTGAAGAGAATAAAAGGGCTATTATGGAAATAATTATGACTCTTCTCCCTTTAAAGCATTGTAGAAGTAAGTCAATCATCGAAACGGTTAGCTACTATCGGAATGAATGGCACTGGCTTTCCTAAGCCAAAGAAGAGGTCCAAACAAACAAAGTTAAGTTCATGTGTGGATGGAGACTTCCTGAGGCTGCAAACCACAGATCTTATCTGATCTCTCAGTATGACCATAAATCTGTAATCTAGCATGTTGATTCTAAGTATCAGTCCTTTTTGCTTATTTTCATATTTGTCTTCTTCCCATTCTCTGCATCTGAAAGAGCTTTGTGACAGACTGTCATCCTAAATCTTAATCTGAACAGTGTTTTTCATCCGTGGCTGTTCATTAGAATCATCTGTCGAGTTAGGAGAGACATCTCAAGTACCAGGTCATGTCTGATGTTAATTAAATCTGAATCTCAAGTGTCAGTGCTTTAAAACCTCCGCAGGTATTTCCACTGAGTGGGGAAGTGGACCACCGACTTAAACTAGCTACCTATTCCCTGTGGTTAATTTAGATAGTCAGTCACCCGCTTTTGAATTAGCATTAGTGTGAATGGTACTGGAAAAGGGCTGAGAGACACTTCCCTCACTGCTGACAGAATACTGCTGATGCAGTCTGTGCTTCACATCTCTGAGGATGACACATAGCTGCTGGTAGTTTGAGATAACCAGAACATCTTGCTTGGTGTGTACCAGTGATCTTGGGTTAATGCCGTAGCAGAATGTTTACAAAAGAACTCCATTAAAAAAAATAAAACAGCATGTGTCTGACCCAATGACACACTCTAGTGTCTCACTACACAAATTCCTGTCTTGTTGCTTTTTCCATAAAAACCCCCAGATTTTGAAGTTATCCTCTATATTCTTTGTTGAAAGACAGGGACATTTAAGTACTTATACTAAAAAAAATAAGTCTAACATATGTACATCAATATGCACAAATCTAGAGATTGTTAAATTATTCAGCGTACTAACTTGTGTAACTACAACTCTAATTAAGAAATTGTAACTTCCCGTAGCCTAGACACCCCTGCCCCCCACTGTGTCCCTTCCTCCTCTCTTGGCCTTCCTTTCTCCATAGCAGTAGGGAACTTAACCATGCCCTTTTGTTTTTAGCGGTGCATCGCTTTAACTTTTTCATTGAAGTCTATTTTGTTTGCCCATTAGAAGAAGCCTTTTACAGTGTGGCCAAAGTCATCATCTCTTTTTCTATGGTTATTTTCCCCATCTGTTTAGAATTCACATCCACACTGCATTGTTGCCTCATCTAATCAAGCAGGAGAATGCCTCTAGAGTATGTGTGCCATAAACTACTTAATTTTGAAATACAACTGCCAGGAGCTTAATGAGAAACCACCAAACCTTCAGCTCTAAGTCTTTTCGAAGCCTTTGTGAGAGCCATATAGTATGTGCAGGCTGCTATACATTCTCGAAGAATAGTTTCCTGTGATTTTTGTTTATATAAAAGAGTTTTTGTCCTGTTTGCATCCATGTAATATACTTTATTGCTTGTATTCATGTTTCTGCTTTAGGCACCAACACGCTGCTTATGCTTTTTATAGTTAGAAAAGTGAAAAACGGTCAAGACAGAGTCTGCGTGTTAACACAGGGCACACCATATTATCTGTCTCCAAAGAAGTATGTCATGATGTCACTCTTCTCTCAGTCTGGCATACAGTGAATCCAGACCGTTGTAATGGCAGGACTCAGTTTTGTTTTCATTCTTTGTAGTTTTTATAGACTTAGGACTGATATTGAGTTCATATTTTATCATATTTTAAAGATGTAAATGTAATTTGAGGGCTGTCTGTCTTCTAGGTGAACTATGTTCATTTAATTTGCTATGTGAAAATAGTTTAATACAATGTTTTATGTATCAGTGGTTGAGTAAGGGATGTGGAGGAGTTCACAGCCATTCTCTATTCCACATTCATCGTTTTATTATCTCCGGGCTTACTATGGTCGTCTCCAAGGACAGACTGCTGCTGGCGAGAAATGTGCTTCATAGTCACGAAAGGACAGTCTGAGAAGGAACAGCGGTTAGTTGGGATCATTGCTGAAAGGGGAGTGACGTGGTTTTCCGTGTTCTGATCCAGACAAAGGTAGTATGAATTATAACTCTCTCCAACAGAGAGTTCAGGATAATACTCTGCCCAGACGAGGTGCTGACCATGATGAAGCCACCAGTTCAGTCTCTGGAGTTGTGAATCCAAGAAAATGGTGTTTCTGAGAATTTAGGGTGTAGCCATCATTTTGTGAGTGTTATGAAGTCAGTTGGATAAGAATTGGGGGTTTCTTTAAATGGAAGCAACGATTCTCTGCATTTTATTCTTTTAAACTAGCACCTTCCAGTAGACCATTCTTCATTGATAGAAATACTGTATCTTCATGGAAATAGCATTCAACACACAAGCTACAGGTCACTGATGCGTACTTGAAATGTGGCCAGAGAAATTCAGAAAGTTAAGTTGTAGTTTTATCTCATCCTATTAACTTAAGTGGCCACATGTGGCAAGTAGTCACTGCATTGCACAGTACCAATTGATTATGCCTTTGTGCTTAAAATAAAGAACAATAGGCCCTATTGACTAGAATATTTTTATTAGGTTTGGGGGCTCCTTTTGTATTAACACCTCAAAATGATATTATCTGAAGGAACTCACGGCTCACTTCCACAGATAAATTCTTTCTGAGGAACAGAGTTTTTATTTAAGACATTTAAGACAATTCCTTTCCTCACAGTTTTGAGGCTGGAAGTTCAAAATCACTGTGTGTGTGTGTGTGTGTGTGTGTGTGTGTGTGTGTGTGTGTGTTGGGTTTTTAAAGACTATATAGCCCTGACTGCCTTGGAACACACTCTGTAGATCAGACTGGTCTTATCTCCTATGAATTCCCCTGTCTCTGCTTTCTGAGTGCTGGGATTAAAGGTGTGTACTTACCGCTGGCTGGGTAACATTAATTAATTTTATATGGCTTTCCCTGTCAGTGTATCTCTTTATAGAACAAGTTCTATCATCATCCAAAACTCAGCACTGAATTATACAGGTAGAAATAAAACTTGTAGAGAAATTTTAATTCAGCAACATGGTTGCTCTGGCAAGGAATCACACCTAAAGACCTTCTATATGGTACAAATCATCTGGTCAGAACATAGATTGCTATATAATCTTATTGAAATACAGACATCCCTAACAATGAAGGTAAGGTTAATTTGTAGAAAAAAGTCATGTTTGAAAGTAACATCTAATTGAGGGGCAGACAAAGTGATGAATCAGAGAAAGATTTGACAGAATGAGTCAGAGATAGGCTATCCCCAACTCACATGAGAACAGCACAGGAAATAGAAGCTACTTAAGAGCAAAGAGGGAGGATGGGGTATATATGGCAGTTTGGTCACGATAGTTCTCACAGTCAAGTTGCAGAGAGAAAAAACTAGACACAGGTGAACAAAGAACAAGCTAGAAAATAAAAAGGAGCCAGAAGATTAGAACATATTGCCAACATATGAGGCCAAGCAGAGCAATTTAGTTAGAAGCCAAGAGAAACTGAATTGAATCAGTCAGCTTGGAAGATTAGATTGTACAAAATCTACAAGCTTCTAGGCTTAGGGATCCTTAGTATGGAGAAAGAAATGTTTTAGGCACAACCTAAGCGAAGTATTAACACAGCTTGGGTAAAATTCACTCTCATCTCATCCCTTCATCTGAGGAAATAAAAGAGACATTTACATTTGCAGAACTGATTCTGGTGTTTTTAAGTTTTATGTCGAATTTGACAGAGGTTATAAGACTTTTGATCTTTTTAAAAATAGAAGTTTCAGACTTATTCCACGTCTCTCAATTTTTGGTAATTGTCTCCTATTCTTTCAGCTTTTTGTCATTGGGTATGATGTTTGGCACATCAAAGACAAAGGTCTGGATACAATGGTGATAAAATCTGAGATTATCTGGAAATTCATTGTGCCCATAAGTTGAAACCATAGAAAATTTCAGTCAGATGATAGCTATCCCCATAAGCACACAAGTCTAGTCTTTGTAGACTTAGCTGGTGAATAGAAGGCTGGAATGTTTGGGGGTCAGACATTCTTTTAGCAGGATTCTGACATTGTTGTATATGCTCAGGTTAATTTTCAAGTGCTTTGTACCAAAGCAACAACACCAACCCAACAACAACACAACCAAAAAACCCCAAAATGCAGTGTTTACAGGGTGATGACTGTGAGATGTCTGAGACCGACTTGTCGATCAGTAGACAGTGGTTATGTTATTGCCTGGTTCTGTGTTAGCATAAAATCCTCTCACTTTCCTTTCCCTGACTTTTATCATAGGAGAGACATGTTCTCAGAACCAGGGTTGAGTTGGACAAGCATATTTCCATATTATTATTGTAGAAAAACATGTTTTTGTTTCCCATAGCCATTTTTATTTCAGGTAAAATTAGTTTCAAAGGCCATGTTTAAACCATTCACTTGCTGTAAAAATAGAGTTGATTAACTCCCAGCAAAAGCATTTAGAGAACTCTGAGAACTGAACTATTGACAGTCTTGGGTTTTATAAGCAAGGGTGGTTAATGTCCTTGGAATTTCCACGAGGACAGGGAGATGATTAATGTGTTGAATGCTGGCCTGGGCCCTGTTTCTAGCAGTCACTTTGTAAGTGATAATACATTGAATAAACTGTCATGCTCACATAAACTTTTTACTGTAATTGAACATAGTAACCATGTAGAAATCAATGTGACATAGCCTTTTATGATATGTTGTACTTGTTGTATAAATTTTACAAAAGCATAAAATGTGTACTTCCCTAGTCTCCCTTCTTATAAATTATTTTCAATATCTCAATAATTGTAGTGTGAAATGGACAGTAGCAATTGTATTCTGGTATCATAAACAGAAATCAAGGAGAAATGGTTTATGAATAGTCAAATAAATTATACAAAAGAATTTCTTTCCTTAGCATTGAAAATGTTCAAATTCTCTGTCAGTGGCTCTGGTAAAGCCACAGTATTGCGAGACTTGACTGGTGGTTTTGTAATGGTGCGTCGTTAACTTGTTGGTAAGTAGCCAGCATGAAACAACACAGCTAATGTTCATCATAGTCCTTGTTAATTCCTGTGGTATACATACAGCACATGTGCAGAGAGAACAGCTACTGACCAGGTCAGAGTGGAGCAGTGCCCTAACTTATGATTAGAAGATCAGACAGGCAATATTTAAGACCGCCTAGACCACTTTGCAGTGCATCCAAAACTTCTGTTTTCTTCCTCGAATGAAGAAATGGATAAAAGAATGAGTGAGTTGTCCACTGAAAAGTCGTGTGTGTGTGTGTGTGTGTGTGTGTGTGTGTGTGTGTGCATGTGTGTGCCACAGCCTGCATGTGGAGGTCAGAGGACAGCTTGTAAGACTTGTTTTC
Organism: Rattus norvegicus; assembly: GCF_021556685.1. Lineage (NCBI taxonomy): Eukaryota > Metazoa > Chordata > Mammalia > Rodentia > Muridae > Rattus > Rattus norvegicus. Next base: position 81,024,104 of record NC_141539.1, on the reverse strand, counting down.
TACGACTGTGAGATCAGACTCAGGTCATCAGACTTTGACCTGCACGTTTACTCTCTGAACCGTCTCTCTAGTTCCAGCTCCAGCTCCTTAACTTATGTATAAGACAAAAAGGAAATATGATGTAAAATTTGAGACCATATATGAGCCATATCTTTGAAGATGATTGTCATTCAGTGGTTCCACCATAACTGGAAAATACTATCGCTTTTAATTTGTGTGAGAAATAGAAGGTTTCTTTTGAATTATTACATTTTTGGAGTTTCTTTTTGATACATACTCAATACAATGAAATCTGGGCATGGTATTTGGGCAGTCTTAAATTAACTAAATTACTGTATGTTCTACTTGATTCTTCTGTACAGTACTAGACTATAAACTTATAAATATTTAATTGGTATACAGACTAGGAGTCATTTAAAACAGAAAAAAGGGTTTTCTAACCACTGTAATCATCTACAGGAGACTGCTGGTTCTAGCCCATTTTAGTGGTTTGAATCTGGAATGTACCTCACAGGCATATGCTTTGAACAAGTTGTGCCTGGCAGAAATAGGTCACTAGGGACTGACCTTTGAAGATTATAACTGCCCCTGGCTCTGGCAATGGTCTCTGCTTCCTGGCTGGTCCAGTGTAAAGTGCCCGTCCTCTTGCTCCTGCTGGCTGAAGAAATCCCATTACCATATTGAGCTGAAATTGTGCTGAAACTGTGACCCAGATGCATCTCAACCCTTTATGTTGCTTTTGGCATGTGTTTTGGTCACAGCAATGCATCCCTACCCAAAAGAACAGTACTAATCATAACTTATAAAGTAACATTTTAACATTTTCTAGTTTTCAGAAAATGCTAATAGGTCTTTGAGTTAATTAATATGTGAACGTTAACACTCGAGTAACTGATTTTCTGCTTCTTAACATAACCATAATTATTTTCTCTTAAAAAAAATCATTAGCAGTCCTACCATTAACTTCAAGTTTCTACCAGTGATTCCTTTACCAAATAACACAACTGAATAAAATCTAACCAGCGTAAAATGTTGGAAAAGTTACATTTGTTTTAAGTCATTTTATGCTACTTCCCTTTGTTTCCCTTGAGCCCTTATTTGAATCCAGAACCGTAGGACCTAGAAATCATACCTTTCTGCTTTGTTTTACGGTGGCCTAAGAAGGTAAAAAGGTTTTTCAGAAAACACACTTCTAGCTGGCACCACACTAGAGGCTGATAGACTGTGGGGTTTTGGGTCATTGAAGAATACTTTCACAGAGAAAGGCAGAGGTAGAAGAGACAGAACATGAGGCTGTGGGGGTAGGGAGCTAGGAGGGTCTAGGAGGAGGTGGAGGGGGGACACATGATCAATATATATATTGTATGACAAAATTTTAATTAACACTAAACCAAAATAGGATTTTGATTGATATGTGACTTTCTAATATTAATACATTCAAGTTGTGTTCTTGTCAGATCAGTCTTTAAACAAGTAAATCATTTCATTCCCCAATTCTGTACATGTGGAAACTGACCCTCTGAGTTGTGATTGGCCAAGGGCACATGGTTATTTGAGGAGAATAACCAGCTAGAGATTTGGAAGCCTGGCATCTACCTATCCCCAGATTCTTCCAGCTCAGTGGCAATTGTCTCGGTCCCTGGCACTGTTTTCCCTAGACTGGTACATTGGTGACACTTCCCACAACAGAGGGTCTTCCCTCAAGAAGGAAAGCATTATAGCATGGCCACATATCAGGATTAAATTTTGGCTCTGTTTGGCTAACAGTTCATAGGGGAAAATCTACCTAATGGTGAATGTAACTTGAGGGGACAGTCACAGGCCTGCCTACAGCTCTGTCCTTAGGAAAGAAGACATGAAGTAGAACATGCATTTACCACTCTAGGTTCCAGATTTTGTTCTCTGCATGAAAAACAAATAGGAAATAATCTAAAGGGACTATTATTTTAAAACCAATGTAACTTAATTTGGAAACTTTAAAAATTCATTATGAAGAAAATTAGAATTGGTTATTCTACCACTCAATGATAAGCATGATTTTGATATATTTCTTAGAGCTTTTAGATTATGTGTTTATAAATACACTTATAGTATTATTATATATATTTTATACAGTTTCATATAACACTATATGTCATTTTACATTATGAGTATAGATTTACTTTTTAAATTGATTTTTTTTAGAATTTATTTTTTTTTTAGAATTTTGTGAGCACCGTGTTTACATTATTTTTCCTGTTCCTCCTTCCACAAAGTCTTCCAATGTCACTTTCTACCTCCTCCTCAAATTCATAACCTTTTTCCCCCATAATTATTGTCTTATACACACACACACAATATGTACATATGTATATAAAATATAGAGAGCCTGCTAAATCCATGTTATTCATACATATATGTTTAGAGCTGGCCATTTTGTATTGGACAACCAGTTAGGGGGTTCATCCCTGGAAAAGACTGACTGGCTCTTTCTCAGTAGTCATTGCCTGTAGCTCTTCATTTAAAGGTGGAGCATCATGGGATTGCTCCACTCTACACTGGCATATCACCTGGTATTGCCATTGTCTTCCTTGGCTACCTTAGTGAGATTTTTAATGAGTGCAGCTTCCCTGTTGTGTATTGAAGACATTATCTCAAAGCAGGATTCTCAGTCCTTTGGCTCTTACAATCTTTCCGTCTCTTTAACAATGTTGCCTGAATGACAGGGTTTCACTGTGTAGACCTGGCTGGCCTGGAACTCGGACTGGGTTTGAGACCCACCTTGTATCAAATAGCATTAAAAGGCATGGTGTGCACTACTATGCCTGGCTTAAAGTGAAACTTAGGTGCAATATTTAGTTCTTATTTTAATCAACCCCCCTGTCTGACTATACTATATTGTTTTTGTCCCATTTTATTTACTTATTTATTTTACTGTTAAATAGTAGAATTGGGGAGTTGGGGTAGAGGGAGTCTCATCTGACACCAGGATAGGTGACATAGTTTGCAGTGCTTTTCCTTGTTTTAAACAGAGGAAGTCACATTCTTTGCTTGAACATTCCGTTCTTATCAGCTACAGCTTCTTGTTTTCATTCAGTTGTTGGTGAGTGAAACCGAAGAATTAAGCAGACAATTAGTCCCAAGCACACTCACCAGGTTTGGCTCCCCTTCAGTGTTGCTACTCTCTACTTCCTGATCTTGGGGATTAAATTACCCCAAGAAATAACTTGGACCACTTTGCAATAATTTTTCTATTTTCTTTTCCTAAATGCTGAAGTCTTTAGTTACCGAAACGCTTTAGAAAACAACCAACTTACATTTTTAACATTCTTTTGCACTAATAATAATAATGTAAAAATAATCTCCTGATATCCACAAATATAAGACGTAAAGATTCACCGCACATGCTTTGTCCCAGAATTACTCTCTAGCAAAGTATGTGTTTATTCAATCCTAGATTCCAAAGAAGGCATAGTAACAAATTGTTACCTAGTACATATAGATCTATATCCATAAGCATACAAATTATTTTTCAGAGGAGGAATTTGAGGCCATTTTGAAGTTATGATAGCTGACATTTGGGGAAATGCCTTCTGAATTATTGGGTCAAGAAAGCTGGTAAGACATTTAGACTACTCCTAATACTAGACAAAAGGGAGAAGAAATGCAGAGGTTCTGAGGAAGTGTCGCTGATATATAAGAACAGAATTCCTTTTTTTCTGTCTGAACTACACAGAATTCAGATGCTGTAGCCCTCGAACTATAATATGTAACTCATTTATCTGGCTACACTCCAAGCTTCCACATGGAGATGTTCTGACTGGGTACTGTATTGTATTTTGAATATCTCCTATATGACTAGTTTGCAGACTGTTTACTTACCTCACAGAGTAAGCAGCACCTTGACAGAGAGGGGTTAATTAGACTATGCTGATTTTAGTCTGCCTAGCACTTAGCAAATGGCTACCTCATGCTGGCTGTCATTAATTCCTTCAGCACTAAAAGGAAGGAATATGCTACAATCAAGTCCCAGCCAGCTCAGCAATCTAGACCTAGACTGGAGTTAGGCAGTTTGTTTTCCCCAAATAAGGAATTTAGGTGTGAACCACGTCCTATATAGCCTGGGTCCCGGAGCCCTGTCTAAGGATGGGAGGGAATTTTTGTGTACACATGTACACAAAAGCCGGGGTCAGGTGGAATATGCACACTCTGATAAAGCTGCACCTAGTAGGGCCACAACCTGGAACCTGTCAGTGTTTGTTGCCCTGGGGAGGGATGTTAAGCAAGGCTAAGTGGGAGGTCTCTGAGCTGCCCTGGGCTGTAAACACTAGGGAGAGCCTCAGCAGCTAGGGTCTGTAAGCTCCTAACCCCTCTCACTTGGGCTCCAGAGGAAAGTTTGCCACCCTGTGAACCTCACTGGGTAAGGCTTTATAATTATTATGAGGCTGAGGCATTGGCTCCTTGATACACTTTCACTCAGGGTTTGCTCTATTCCCCACAGAGGCTCATTCCTGTAGTCCCACCACTCTAAGGTAGGCTAAGGTAGGAGGGTCACAATATACAGGTAGGAGGCTGACCTGGGCTGTGCCATGAGTTCCTGGCTAGCCTGGGCTACCAGGTAAGACCAGGCCTCAAGAAAAACACAACACAACAAAACAAAAAAAACCCAAAAAACAAACAAAACAAAACAAAACAAAACAACAACAACAAAAAGACCCAAAACCCAAAAACCAAATGAAAACAAAACAGCAGCAACAACAAGAGAATTTAAATCTGAAAATCTACTCAGGAAGCAGTTCTCAATAGATGCGTAGCTGATTAAACAGATATAATGAAAATGACTTTTAAAGCTGTTCTATTATCCTATATCTCTATCATATTCTATCATTTATAAATCATCTATTTCTTTTTGAGGCAGGGTCTCATTTCCAGCTAAGATTGGTCGGAAACTTTCTCTATAAACCTTGAACTCAGAGATGCAGCTGCTTCTACCTCCCTCCCTGTGTAATCTTTGTTTAAAGTACTTAGCTATCAGGTGGACTTGGATAGAGTTCTGGCCTTTAACAAATAAGCTTGGGCAAACTCTTTACATTCCAGCTTTATCACCTATACAACGATGCAAAGATAATTTGTGCCCCAAAAGACTACTGTGGATACGGAATAAGACAGCACAGAAAATCAAGTATGTGATACATGATACGTGTTGTATGGTGCATGTGTAATACATGACACTTGCTGTATATAGCAAGGTTTGCTATTATTAGCTTTGCTTGTCCTTCAGTGAACACCTCGGAAAACAGTGAACAGCAGGAGTGAGGGGCTTATGTAAACCTTTGGTATGCATTTGCTCAATGATTATATTGATGATTAAATGTTGGCATCAGAAGACAGATGATTGTCCTTTTGCTGTACCCCTGTGTACTTCGTTATTTTCTTGTACTGACCTCACATTGATGTCCTCACAGCTTGCTTTTGTGCTTCCCATGGGACAATTTTAAAGTGGATGACAATGGAATGCAAGATACATTAAAACGACTCACAAAGGCCTGGAAGTCATTGTTATGGAGGATATTAGTGGTGGGTAGAGCATGATAAAGGTTAATAACATGAGAAGTGGACTAGCCTTATCCTAACTCTATATGTATGATTAGGATCTGTAGCTGAGAGTTATAAAATAGTTAACATAAGGGAGGGCTTATTATTAATTAGAGGAATTAAACATGATCTCATCAGCGAGAAACTCTCAGGGGTTTGAAAACCTAATAGTGCAAGGCACCATTCCCATTGTTCTGAAGATAAACGAAGTAATTCTGTTTCTCTAGAAAGGAGAGCACAGGGGTAAAGAGATAAGGGGAAAAGAGAATGGCTGTTCTTACTTGGGGTCAAAACTTTCCTCCTGACTCTGGGAGACACGTGGTGAATGGCGTGGCTTTGTGACTATTCTTGAAAGTAGGAAGCATTAGTGCAGGAGCTAAGGTGGCTGAGAAGGGAAGGGGTCACCTCTTGTGAATTTTCCTCAGCACTGTGTCCTAAAGGCAAATTGCACACTGTTAGCATTCTGTCTAAGCTCCACCCCCACAGTTACCTGGCAACAGCCAGGTGTGCCTGACTCAGTATAAAAGGGGCTGTTTGCCCCCTCCTCACTCTCTTGCTCTTTCTTGCTCTCGCTCTTGCTCCCACCCTCTTCCCGCATTGTCCCCTCTCTCTCCATTCCCCCCTTCTCTCCACACTCTCATGGCCGGCCTCTACTGTACTCTTCTACTCCTCTCCTCTCCTACTTTCTCTATCTTTCATAAACACAACACACACTTTTAGATATACAGTGTTGACTCACTGCATCTCTCTCACTTTATATATCTTCCTCGTCTCATTTGCCTTGACATTCTTTTATTTCCACTCAAGGAATAATGAGACTATGAACACTAGACTAATTGAACCATGCTCAACAAATTTATAATAGTTCAGAGGAAAATCCACTATGCATTAGGTAATCACCAATAGAAAGACTATCACAGAGGAGGGTTTCATTTTTCAGTGTTTTCATGAACTATGTGTAGAATGAAGTGGAGTTGTTATGGTTTTTGACCAGAAAAAGTATGGTGAAAATTTTTAAAGAAGGTTGAAAAATCACTTCTAAAGGGTGCTCAGTCACTACTGGTATGCCCTTTGGTATTTCCTTGGGTCGCTAAAGTTAACAGGCCATGCCCATAAAATATTTTGCAAAATAAATATTTGGCCTATTCAAGAGCCTCAGACTGTCCTCATTTAAGTGAGGGATCGTCACAGCACTCACAGAATTCTTCCCAGTTTTCATCATTAAAGGAAACGACAGAGAGGGGTGGGTGTGCGTGCTGATGCTTATACCAGCTAGAACAGTTTTGTTCTTCAAGTTTCGGAATACATATTCTTTTATCTTTTAACATGATGATACTTCTGAGTAATGTTCTGCCATTTCTGGACCTTATAATGAGAATTCTTCTAATTTGCAAATGTCAAGGAGAGGGAACAAGAAAAACTCCCACATGTTGGTGCCTTTCTTTGGCCAACTGTGTTCACATAATTCGGAATGTGCCTCTTAACAGTGCTTTATAGACAACGGATAGACTGTGGTGTGGAGTGTCTTCTTTTCATAATATTTTTATTATTTGGGAATTTCACATTATGAATCCCAGCAAACTCACTTCCTAGTCCTCCCCTTTGCCCCCTGCAGGAGGAGGAGGAGGAGGAGGAGGAGGAGGAGGAGGAGGAGGAGGAGGAGGAGGAGGAGGAGGAGGAGGGAGAACATATTCACTGGAGCATGGTCAAACTCCCAATGGCCATCCTCTTAAAGAAAACTGACTCTTTCCCCACCCCCGTCTCTGCCAGAAGCCATCAACTGTGGATAAGTACACAGTTTAGCATCTATACCACAGGTTTTAAGAGTTCTCTTCAATGGCTTTCTGTCTATGCTGTTACTTGATGGAGGGGGGCGGGGAGTAGGGGTTCTCACAGAAGCCTTCTATGTCTCTCTCAACTGTAAGACTGCAGTCATTAATACCATGGCAAAAATAGCTTCCTTGGCTTTTACATGGAGCAGGACCACAGATCATGGACTTATACACGGTTTCTGGTGACAGCACCTGCCACAGACATCAGCATGGCCTCCAGTGGTAGTACAGATTGCAGACACAAACACAGACCACTGGATGCAGTAGAAACACAGACCCAGACATTGTGGGCCTCAACATGGCCTCAGGTGGTTGCACAGGATACTCACATCATCACGGCCCCTGTAGAAGCACGGCTTATGGAAATCCATATGGTCATCAATGGTAACTCAGGCCAGGGTCATTGACATAGCTCCCAGCTGCTATAGGACTATGGACATGACCCTACAGTTTCAACATGGCCTGGAACAGTGAGCCATCGATAGCAGTGGGCAGCACTGACCTTAGAGATCTTTCTAGGAGGTCCAACCAGAAAATGAACCATTCTTCCTCTTGGGCATCCTGTCCTTGCTCAGCACGAAGGCTATCACATGGCTGGGCAGCATGTTCGGAGGCTGAGTCGGAGGGAGGCAAGCTCCAGGCTGTGGCTCACCCCTGTGGGCCTACTCTGCAGTGACACGTTCTCCTGTCCACCACACCCCTCTCTCACGAGGGGTGTGCTTTCATTCAAGGGGCAGGTGAGACAGTTGGTTGGTGGTGATGGGCAGCTCACCCGTCTTCTGATCTGCAGAGTTGGCGTTCTGTTCCTTTTCTTATACAGCAGGAAGGATTTTAAGTTACCCAGGCTGTTTCAGAGAACTAAAAGCAGCACTGAGGAACACAATGTCAGCACCATGCCCCCATGGTGATTTAAGGAACATATTACGTTTTCCTTTAGAAACAAAATTTATAATGCCTTTTCAAGATAGGTTCTTTTGAGTGACATCAATTGTGAGTATGTGTTTTCATTAAAAGTCTAAACCCGAATTGTTTACAACAGTCTCATTAAACTTAGAGGTGGTGGGTGAGGAGGTAATTTGCTTCACTAACTTTCATGTAAAGATTCCCAGTTATTAGTGGAAAAGGAAGCTCCCTCAAAGCTTGATTTCAGGTCAAACTTTAAGGAGAACTTAAGTTTTGAGTTATTCAAGTTAAAAACTGTGAAACATTATATTATTTTGTGGCTAAAGTTTAATGTAATTCTTAGGATTTATATAAAATATGTTTTTTGATAGATTTCCAGAAATATGTTTTATTTCCTATTTTCTGTATATCTAAGCATCTAAGTCTCTCGCCACCATATCAGTCAGAGCATTGGCTCCTTTATGTTCGTGTCGTTGGCAAGACTGGCTATGCAAAGCCTTTTCCTTTGAGTCTAAAGCCTTCCTTGAATTTAATCCCCACCCTTAAGGACGTGGTTTTGGTGCATCAGCAGAGCAAAGAAAGCCACTATGTCAGTGAGTAACTTCTCCAGCAGCTATTGTAATACACTGCTTTCCTAGGGTTCACACATAGATTTCTCTGTACGAGAGGAAGGAGACACACTCTGTTGGACAGGATCAGAGGAGACCCTGCTCTGGAGTGGAGAAGCATCTCACTTGGTTCTCTCAGCCTGATTCCTCTTTGCTTTGGAGCTGAGAATAGCTGCAGTAGTAATAACCTGTTTGGGACCAGCAGTTACAAATTAGTGCCTTTGCTCTTTGGAAAATTATGTTACTCGAAAGTGCAGCGAACACTCCTGTCCTGCTCCAGTATGTTTCCACTAGCCCAATGTCTATTTTACGATTTTCAACACTGTGTCGCATTATACATTTGGTTTTGCCTTGTAAGTCCTATTATTATTCTTAGAATCACACACCTATGACATTAGAGTCAACAAATTTTAAAGCCTCTACTACATACAAGTAGTTAAAGTGTGTAAAACTTGCTAACAACTATGTTTCTGCCTTTTGTCTTTACTTTGCTATGCACCTTATTGTTTTTTGGATTATATTATTATTATTGTTGTTGTTGTTCTTTTAAAGACATTCTTATCTTGTAATCTGGGCTAGCCTGGAAATTACTGTGTAGCCCAGGCTGGCCTCAAATTCACGATCCTCTCAACTCAGCCTCCCAAGGGTTGGGGATATAGGATTATAGTTACCATATCTGACTGTATTGTTATCCTTGATTTACTATTTGTTCTTAAAAATGTTTATTATATGATACTATGTCATATCACACCACCAGCAGCCTCATACACCTCACCTTTACCATCCTTTTTGATTGTATCAAGTGTCCACATCAAGCAGTCGAGCTACATACCATACAGGCTTGTATGAATACACATCATGATGTTGACACAAGTGAGTCGCCCATTGTCTTCATCAACTCTTACCCCAATCAGGAATCCAGTAGGAGTAGTTCCTCAAGAGCCACCTTTTCTTTCAAGCTCAATCTAGTCCTTACTTCCTGTCACCCTCCCACTTTGGTGGTGACCTCTTTCTGGCACAATGCTCTCTTCTTTGTTAAATCTGTAAATTCCCTTAGGAAGGGAATTGAGACTAAACAGGGATAACCATGTATTTTGTGACTGAAAAGAGGGTTTATTCTGAGTCAACAGACATAAAGTGGCATTTCGAGACACTTGTCACTGTACCTGTAAAAAAAAAAAAAAAAAAAAAAAACCAAAAAACAAAACCCAAAAAGCTGTGATTTAATAGTTGATTATACTATACAAATTTGTCTTTGTGGAAAGGATTTTGTACTTTAATAGAGCTGAAGGTGTTAAATTAGAAAAAAAATTAGTTTCTAGTCAGGGAATGAATAGGACAGCCTTAAAATAAAGATAGGATAATGATTTACTTTGTCCACGCTTACGACTGGCTTTGTGTAATGCCTTAGCAATCACCTCAACACTTCGAGCTTGTCCAAATAAAAACTAATGCTATTGATAACAGCATTAACAGGTGACCTATGTGTTTCTCCTTTGGAGGAGGAGAAACACACACAAAATAGTATGTTGTAGTTGTAAAATATTTGTTAATTCAGAAAACCTTATAAACACCATCTTCAGCGGCTGGCCCTTCCTCTGTGAAGAACAAACATAAAAAGGTTATTTGGTTAGCGAGATTGCTTCTTGTATTTCTGCATTTTGGAAGGAGATGGCAGTATTGAGCCTCGGCTCTAATGCTCCACCATTGGAAGGAGCTTGAAATTCTTGGTAAGGGAGACTATCATTTTAGTTAAGCTCAGTTCATCTCCCAGGATTTTATTTTCTACCATCTTTCTTCTATGGAGAATAAGCAAGTGCTCTAATGTATCTTTTATTAAATCTGTTATATAAAGCTACTACTAAATTACTCATCTGTAGACATCTAAGAACCTCAGTTTAAGGCACATATAGAAAACAACTTCTAAAACAAAACTAGGGCCAACTCTAAAGTGCAGAGAGAGAGGGATGTTTATGATGTGATTATTTTCCTAAGGCTTTGACAGGAAGAATTAACTTTACATTCCCAGTACTCAGTACCCTTTACTGATCCGCATCATATGGTAAATGAATTTGTTCTCTGGGAATACACTTCATGATTTCCTCCTTTTGAGGGAGAGGGCACTAGGCTACAAGAAAGAGACTTTATCCAGGGCTGATGCTCTGAAGAACTGTTTAGAGGATGAGGAATTATTTACTTCCTTTCACTCACACCCACTGCTAAGCCTGCATTCCAAACCTAAGGGAGGGAAGAAGAGTGACTCACACATCTTTTAGCTGTGTGTCGAATAATAGAACAGGTAACAGTGCTCTTTGTCAATAGTCAAAAGCAATCGAGCAGTACAATTTTAAGGCTGTAAAGCATGGGAAAAATAGAACAGTACCGTGTTTATCACTGAGTCTTAGTAAGTTGTTTTTAAATGTGTAAGCCAAGATTAGCAAAGTAAGCTGCCATGCTTACGGATCTGAATGGCAGTTGGAACAGCATGGCATTCTGCTAGCTATGCCTGAAACAGCTGTCCCTGCTATAATTAAAAGAAATACTTAAACGTGTGAAATTATTAGGTCTCTGAAATAACATACATAAAGTTGTGTAATTATTTAGTTTGGTTATCATAGATAGCAAGATTTTCTTTTGTGCCTTGACTTTTATATGTTTAAAATTATTGTTGAAATGTTACGTGACAAATAATTTATGGATTTAGCTAAGCCAGCAATTCTGTTTGGTTTCCCACATAAGGGAAGGACCCAACAACAACATCTTCATTTCATATTGTTCCGATAAATTGAATGATATTATTTTTTTAACCAAAAGGAAATTTCTTCTCAGCTGGACTCTTTCACTGTAGGTTTTAATCACAAACTTTGAAAATGAGAACATAGCTATTATTTTTTATTAAAAAGATATGTTCTGGTTAGTTTGGAAAGGCCTGACAAGCGAAGGCTTCCAACGGCATGTCCAAAACCTTAAAATGTAGTGTTGAACTTAGAAGGAGTAAGATACTTTTTCTGGTATGGATGGATCATAAAGTGTCGTAAGAGGCACATAAAGTGTTTCTATGGGCATTGTCAGGGAGCTCTTACTATCCTCAGATCTACAGCTAATAGTAGGTTAATGAAGGCCAGATACTGTGTGTTTGATTTAGGTGTGGACAGTTACTACCAAGCTTCCCTTGAGAAACAGGTGGAAGCCAGCGGTTGTCGTCTCTGTCATATGCTATAATTGAAGCATGCGGTCTTACATGTAACGCATAGTCCAAATGTTTACTGAGTATGTGCTTGCTTGGTGGTGTTTAGATGCTCTCTTTCTTTTTCTTTTCCTCTGCCTAGCCCCAGTGTGTGTGTGTGTGTGTGTGTGTGTGTGTGTCTCGTACTTGGATTGAATTTATGGCCTCATGACAAGTGAACTATCAACTAAGCTCTATTTCTAGCCCACCTCCTCCTTTCTTTTTTCTTTTTTGTCTTATATGTTTGTGTGTGTGCATGTGTACATGAATGCAGGAGCCCTTGGAGGCTAGCAGAGGGTGTTGGATCCACTGGAGCTGGAGGGGTAAACTACCATATGAGTGTTGGGAACTGAACTTCTGTCTTCTGGTTGAGCAATATACATTCTTAACCACTGAGTTGTCCTTCCAGTTCTTCTTCAAAATTTTCCATCCTTTGTGTGTTTCTGTGTAAAAAAGACTAAATTGTGTAACCAAATCTTGTGGAACTAAATCTACACTATGAACCTCTGCGTGGATTTTTGATATTTAACTTTTCTCAGTGTAGTTTTTGAGTAGAAGAAACACTTGAAATCTTTAAATACTTTCTCTAGACTGCTGAATTGTTACAGTTAGAGTAACTGAGGCAATTATTGGCTTCTTAGCTCAGTTAAAATGTGGCAGTCTTTCAGCGTGAGCAGCCTTACGCTTGTGTAGAGTGAAGCAATTGAGTAAAAGTGATGGTTTAGCCAGTCTTTAGCTCTCCTGTTATCTTTTGGTCCCGTTGAAGCTAAATGCTGTCATCTGCATAATCTTCCTTAACTCCTTCTTCAACAGCTTAAATAGGAACATAGCAAAGTCAGATCCTCTCCTAACCTGGATGTGCTTCTGGGAGGAGTTAACCACTGTTAAGAACATACTCTTGAATCTGTTAGCTTCTGCATCAGGTAAAGAAACCACGAGGAGAGCCCTGACATTTTTCAGCTTTGATGTGGAAAAATAGTAAGTTTTCTCTTTTCTTTTTCTAGTTTGCCAATCTCTCCTGCACTTTCCGTATCAGGTGGAGTAGGGGCTCATGTGTGTCCTCGTTGATGTATGATTTATTAGGAAGACAAATTCCATTGAGCCATTCAAAAATGTATTGTCTTCTCTGGAAACTAGTGACGTGGAGAACAGACAAGGACCTGTCCTGTTTTCAATACTCTGTAGCATCAATTCTTGGCAAACTTCAGTGAGACCTTGGCAAGACTTACTTCCCAGACCTGGGCTTCATTATGGTGTATAAAGAGTCACCTCTCTGAGCTGGGCTTGTCTGGATATAGCCCCAGGGAAAAGACGCCAGAAAGTCTAGGACACTGGGGCTTAAAGACACTCGGTGATTGAGCGGTCAGAGAATGTGTGTTAGCCAAGGGCTTGATGATATGCTGGTATCTGGCCATCCCGCATTTGGAGCGGGATTCAGCTCAGGATAACAGCTTCACCATCCCAGTTTCCTCTGAGCCATAACAATCACTATGTTCTGCCGAAGTGCCTGTCATGCTTAGATGACTCGCATGACACAACTTTACCTAACTTTTTTTTTAAAGCATAGAAAACTTGACTTATATAGAGGGAGAAAGACTGAATTTCTTATATTTAAACAGAGGAATGAAATCCAACGAGACTCTCTTCGTCACAGGAAGTTTGGTTATGTTGGTCCTCATTTCTATATGGTGACAATGAGAATGGAACCTAGTGAAGGATTGATAATGTGAAATTAAACAGATTGTTTACTCACTCTTAAACATAATATGTCTTATTAGAACAACCTCAGAGGACCATTAAAGAAATGATTTAAGAATCTGGATAGCAACAAAATAATAGAGTCTAATAAAACTGTTTTTTTTTTATCTTTAAAGCTTCCACTATAGTAGGTCTATTCAGAAAGCAAACACATTTAATTGTTTCCATCTCTTAACTGTGTCTAGTGAGTTCAGTTTTTAGTTGCTGTGTAAATATGTTGGTCCTAGTTGCATCGCTTTATTTCAAACATCATTTCAAATTAGAGCTTACTGTGGTTTGAAGGTTTTGCCAGAATCGTCATCCTACTTTTGTCTAAAGCTGGCTGATTACTTTTATCTTTTCCAGCATATGAATGCCAATATGCTTAGAAGAAGCAAACCCAGCCCTGAGACCATTTGTCATCAAGCATTGATTGTAACTCTGTTTTATTATGGCATACAGGAAGAAAGCCGAAGGCCTGAAGAAAAATCAAAGGTTAAGAGCTTACACATTTTTTGCTACATCACAATGTTTGCCTATTTTTTCTATGCCATTTTAATGGCTTTCTACATAGTTTATTAAAATACATATATCCTTTTCGATGTTGGACTAATAGCTTTTAGATATCTCATTAGCAAATATCCATGAAAGTAAAAAGACTCCAAGTGAGAGAAGCTGTATTAGGTACTTTTTCCTCCTTACTGTGACAAAAATCTTACAAAATCAACTTGGGGAAGGGTTAATTTTGGCTCCCAGTTTAAGGGGATACAGTCCCCTCGTAGGGTGGAAGGCATAGCAGTGGGGGTGTTGTACTCAGGAAATAGAAAGAGATGTCTAGTTGACTTTCCCATCCCTCTCCTTTTTATTCTGGTCAGGGACCCAGCCCATCGATGGGGTTTCCCACATTCCCTTCTCAGTTGATCCTCTCTGGTAACACCTTCACAGATACATCCAGACCTGTGTCTCCTAGGTGATTTCAATTTTTTTTTTTTCCGGAGCTGGGGACCGAACCCAGGGCCTTGCTAGGGCCTTGCTCTTGCTAGGCAAGCGCTCTACCACTGAGCTAAATCCCCAATCCCTCCTAGGTGATTTCAAATCCAGTCATGTTGACAATGGAGATTCGCCATTTCAAGGCAAAGTTTTAATCAGTGTGACATTCTTTAAAGTACTAGAGAAAGCTTCTGAAGAAAGAAGTCAATTTCAAAGGTAAAATACAGTCACTTGTACATACTTACGTAGGCTGTAGGCACTGAGCCTGTGCTCTGGTTGGTGTGCGCAGTCTTAATAATTCATTCGCTCCCTCTCTATTTCATTGCCGTGAGGAATGGGATTGAAGAGGGTAGAGCACAGTTGTATTTCATGTTTAATAAATTCCATACCAAACTCAACCACTAAACAGCTATTTGTCATAGCAAAAAGGTAATTTTAACACATGGTAGTAGGAAGGCAGGAGGCACTCAGAGTACCATATGACAGCAGTGTATGATTTCAGATCCCTGCTAAGATTTCTTTGGACTTTTGAAATATGACCTCTCTGAAATCACCACAGAAACCCTCAAACCATTTTACAAGGCTTTCTTAGTGTGACCTGACACTCTAAAACCCACTCTAGAGTTAAGACTCTCTGAGGATTTTAACCCCTAGAACAAAAAGGCAGAGAGACCCTTAATGACCACTGTCTTCTGTACCTGTTCCCTTTACTTTCATTTGTAAGTAATTAATTAGGTAGGAAAAAAAATACCTGTCTTCTTGTTAGGATGTAATCTAAGCTCTGGTTCCACTAAAGTGTAGTGGGTGAGGAAAGGAAAAAGGCATTTAAGAGTTTCTGCCATAATTCAAGAAATCTATATTACTTCTAATATTATCTGCCTCTCCCTAGAATATAATTCTCAGTTGCACAATAAAAGGTGAATTATACCACTATATTCTCATCCCAACCTGAGTTGCAAAGGGGAGAGAACACATCCTTCTTAATAATGATAGGACTAGGAATCAATTACAGGACTGCCTTTCATACCCTATGGTCTGGAGCTCTGTCATGAGACCACACATTAAGTAATAAAAGACACTTGCAAGTGTAGTTTGGGGATAGCTAGTGGTGACTATAGCTAAAGGCGAGAGGCAATGAAGAGTTTGTTGCAAGGAAGAGAGGAAGGGAGGGAGGCAGGCAGGGAGAGAGGGAAGGGAGATAGCTCTCTGAAGAACTATGAACTCTGTTGAAGTGCTGTGAAATGTCTGATTTTCCTTCATTTCTTTTCCTTTTATCACTCCTCTCTCTATTTATTCTTTCTTCTGTTTGCTTAGAATTTTGTTTGTTTGTTTTGAGACGAGTCTCTCTATGTAACTCTGACTATCCTGGAACTCTGTGTAGAACAGCCTGGCATCAAACTCACAGAGATCTGCCTGCTTTTGCCTCCCAAGTAGTGGGATTAAAGGCCAGTTATCTGGGTGATGTGCTTGAAAATTGTATGGATACACCAATTATATGTGGGTCTCTTTAGAGGAGAATGAATTGGAATAGGTAAGAAATACTAAATTTCTTAGAATGAATTTTTTCTTTATCATTGATACTGTTATTTAATTCTCTGGCTTTCGATCTAGAAGTGAATAGCAGACAATTATCAGAGCGAGGTTCTAGCAAGCAGAACATGATTGTATTGCGACAGGGCCTTCATTTCATCCTTCTATACCCCCCTGTTCGAAACTCGGAAGTCTCAGACAGTCTTGGAATTACCATTTCTGTTGGTTCTTTTTGTTGTCCACCTGGACTCACAGAAATGACCTTGGGGGTCATGAAGCACAGTGGCTTGCAGTCTGGAAGAAGGAAGTGTGCGTGTGGGGTGAGGTTGGGAGCGGGAAGAGAGATGGTTAATGGTGCTTGAATCCCTGTTCTCATTTCAGCCAGAGCATGGTCACTACATCAGTTTCTCGGTTCATTGCATTAGCAAATTTTGTTCAAGAAGCAATTTTCATCCTATGGAAAGTTTAGTCTTTCCTTTGAAGCCAACACCAAGGTTTAGAGAACAGAAATGAGTTTACAAAAGTTTAAAATATTTACATCGTATTCTTTAGCTAGATTTTCTTCTCATTATAATGTATGTTAAAATTTTCTACAAGACCCTTTCATTAGTGATTTCATTGTTGTTCTTAAAAACTAATTGGTGTGTGCTTTTTCTTTTTTTGGAACCATATAGTGGTCTGGCATAGAAGAAAGCAAGCAAATTCTTCCCAATAGTTTATAGTCTCTCTGAAACCATGTCATAAGTAACTGTTAGGCCAGCTTCTGTTCCTTGACTTCGAACACCATATTAAATTGCTAATATATGCAGTTGCATAGAAGAAAAATCATTGCTCTGAATTTAGCTGATAACAATTATTAATAATATGGTAAAGTACCTTATGTAACTAAATCACAATTGTGGGGAGATGTTATGTGGGTAGAATTGACTCTGTGAGAGGGAGATTGGCCGGAGAGAAATTAATAAGAAGTTACACTATCACCCACTCTTCTGAGCCTTTCAATCCTCACATCAGCTGTTACATCGTATCATTCCATAACCTCATGTCTGTCATCCTGATTTCCTTTCTGCGAAGGCAAGAAACATGAACACAATGGGAAGAGCCTGTCTATTCCCTGTTTCAAGCAGACATGCTCGACACTGCAGAACGGAGTGATGCTCAACTTACTCACCCGCCTTCTGTAAGCCCATCATATGATTTTGGTAAATAGCAGAGTTGCCTTGATTTCAGTATCATTTTTGCATTTTATAATAAAGCAAGTGCTCTAGGGACTAGTTTTCTGGCTAATTCATGTTTGTGCAAACCACTGCAACCTCCTGACATAGAACATATGTCATACAAATTCAGAGGAAATGAACTGTTTGGCTCCCTAGGGTATGATTAGAAAGTCTGACACAGCATTCACAGACTATTGCTTTACCACAAATAGACAGTATTTTCACAGGTACGAAAATGGTTCTCATGGAGAGCACATGTCAATGAAAAGTCAGAAGCTTCGGTCCCAGAATACTATCATGTTATAAAGACTAACCATAAACTGTTTTTAATAATAATGTAATATTTCGCTTTAATTATATATATGTATATATAAATATGTGATTTATATATCATATATATGATTTTCTATGGCATGAAATCTCAAGTGATGCTAATAATAATGTCACATCTCAGAGAAACATAGTTCATACCTATTCGTTGTTAAATGGTATTTAAAATTGTTTCTTTATAACATCCTTTGGTTACCCACCGGAAAATGTAGTCAACTGTTTGACAGTTTCACAATTTACAGAAAGGCCTCCAAATATATTCAACCTCTTTCCATTATTTCACATTCTGGACGTCTCATGAACCATGAGAAAAGCAGGCCTATAACACCCAAGTCACTTGCTAGCTGTTGGGCAGTGAACAAGAAGTAGCACTAAAACTAGTACACAGGGCACCTCACCGTGCAGAAATATTTGCTGTCGCAGTTAATCTCTGTGACTGGTAAAGAGAAAATGGAATTTCAAAAAAGCCAAAATTACATTGCTCTCTCTTGGCTTTACGTATCTCTGGCTTCCATTCTATTGACTAAGAGGTCAGTTTTTGCTGGAGCAAGAAATGGAAGAGGACGCCACAAACCGCGCTCTATGCTTTTATGACAGTGGTTTGTACCCTTCTGGTCCTCTGCTTCAGTCTTGTTTCTCTTGTTGACTCTGGGAGTTCATTGCTTAACTGAAAGCTCTTGGACCAGTTATTTACCCTCCCTAGCTTCCGTCTTTCAGTGAATTAGGGATGGTGATGGTTCATTATGTAGTTGTTGAGATTGATTGAGTGACCAGCATGTGGAATATTGCCTAGTGTTTAGTACAGATCATGTGTATTTGGTCAACTAAATATAAATACTGACTATGCTCATTACTTTTTTTTTTTTAGAGAATACTTTATTAGTTTTTGTAATCAAACCCACGTATATAAGACCTTACATATTCAATACAGTGTGTTACCCCTGTACAAATGGAAAAAACTTAAGTTCAACATTTCTAGACCAATATGGCTGTTAATTTCTGTACAGTGCCAACTCAACACAGTAAACGGGGATACTTTTTTCGAAAGTTGACAGCACAGGTAAAGTTTCAAAAAATTCAAATTATATATCTGTATATATATATTTATATTTATATAAAAAGACCAATAATAGCAGTGTGTTATGCATCAACAGCAGCAACAGCTTTTCCAGGTTCTGCAGTCATCTGAACAAAACTGTAGAGACATCCAGCACACTCCATTAAAAAAAAAAAAGTAAAAAAACAAAACCCGAGAAAACAGCACAGTTCTGTTACTCTTGTGGTACCTGGCACCATTTTTTTTTTTAAATTAGCTTCTCAATCATCATCTGGAAAGAAAACATTCTGAGCAACATCATTAAAAACAGCTCTGATAAAGCACGGTCACTACTACGTGTCATAAAGCAGGTACAAGCTATTTTACATCCACAGAGGTATGATACAGTACTGTCCTACATCTATAATACTAGAGGATACAATTTAAAAGGCATTATTTGAGACTTGATTCTACTTTTCCAGCAGAGGGCCCAAAGGATGGTGTGACACAGCTTTGTAAAGAAACATACTCTAGACAGGATTTCCTTTCACTAGTGGCACAGTTCTAAGGATTCATTCTCTCCATGAATGTCAGCTAAAACCGTTATTAAAAAAATGAAATATCCCTAGAACAAAACCGTATAACCACCGGATTCACATGAAGATGACCTAGTGGAGACAAGCTGGACCTCACCTTACCAACAAGCTATCAAATCTGTTATGTTTAAACAGTGAGACCTCCAAGGAAGGAAATGCCAAGTAGTGCTTCAAAGCTTCGGACCACAATCAAGCACAGCATCCTTTTCAACAGAAGCAGAAGCTCATCTGAATATGCTCATGGATGCTGACATCAACATTTAATCATCTCCTCACTCATCCAGGAGGGGGAGATCAGTTACTACTGTACTTTATTGTGTTCAACCAAATCACCATGTTACAAAAATAGCAAGCTGCCATAATAAAAAATAAGGCTCCTCTATCCAGCACCAGATAGCATCATTTTACTTTCAAGCCTAGAAATTGCACACTTGTATATAAACCAATCGAAGATGAGGATTGAGAGTTCATCTTGGTGGATTTTTCCTTTGATGAATATGAAGTGTCCTTCCTTATCTTTTTTGATGACTTTTTTTTTTTTTTTGGTTCTTTTTTTCGGAGCTGGGGACCGAACCCAGGGCCTTGCGCTTCCTAGGTAAGTGCTCTACCACTGAGCTAAATCCCCAGCCCCTTTTGATGACTTTTAATTGAAAATTGATTTTATTTGATATTAGAATGGCTACTCCAGCTTGCTTCTTCTGACCATTTGCTTGGAAAGTTGTTTTCCAGCCTTTCACTCTGAGGTAGTGTCTGTCTTTGTCTCTGAGGTGTGTTTCCTGTAGGCAGCAGAATGCAGGGTCCTCATTGCGTATCCAGTTTGTTAATCTATGTCTTTTTATTGGGGAGTTGAGGCCATTGATATTGAGAGATATTAAGGAATAGTGATTATTGCTTCCTGTTATATTCATATTTGGATGTGAGGTTATGTTTGTGTGCTTTCATTCTCTTTGTTTTGTTGCCAAGACGATTAGTTTCTTGCTTCTTCTAGGGTATAGCTTGCCTCCTTATGTTGGGCTTTACCATTTATTATCCTTTGTAGTGCTGGATTTGTAGAAAGATATTGTGTAAATTTGGTTTTGTCATGGAATATCTTGGTTTCTCCATCTATGTTAATTGAGAGTTTTGCAGGATACAGTAACCTGGGCTGGCATTTGTGTTCTCTTAGGGTCTGTATGACATCTGTCCAGGATCTTCTGGCCTTCATAGTTTCTGGGGAAAAGTCTGGTGTGATTCTGATAGGTCTGCCTTTATATGTTACTTGACCTTTTTCCCTTACTGCTTTTAATATTCTTTCTTTATTTTGTGCATTTAGTGTTTTGACTATTATGTGATGGGAGGTGTTTCTTTTCTGGTCCAATCTATTTGGAGTTCTGTAGGCTTCTTGTATGCCTATGGGTATCTCTTTTTTTAGGTTAGGGAAGTTTTCTTCTATGATTTTGTTGAAGATATTTACTGGTCCTTTGAGCTGGGAGTCTTCACTCTCTTCTATACCTATTATCCTTAGGTTTGATCTTCTCATTGAGTCCTGGATTTCCTGTATGTTTTGGACCAGTAGCTTTTTCCGCTTTACATTATCTTTGACAGTTGAGTCGATGATTTCTATGGAATCTTCTGCTCCCGAGATTCTCTCTTCCATCTCTTGTATTCTGTTGGTGAAGCTTGTATCTACAGCTCCTTGTCTTTTCTTTTGATTTTCTATGTCCAGGGTTGTTGCCATATGTTCTTTCTTGATTGCTTCTATTTCCATTTTTAATTCCTTCAACTGTTTGATTGTGTTTTCCTGGAATTCTTTCAGGGATTTTTGCGATTCCTCTCTGTAGGCTTCTACTTGTTCTCTAAGGGAGTTCTTCACGTCTTTCTTGAAGTCCTCCAGCATCATGATCAAATATGATTTTGAAACTAGATCTTGCTTTTCTGGTGTGTTTGGATATTCCGTGTTTGCTTTGGTGGGAGAATTGGGCTCCGATGATGCCATGTAGTCTTGGTTTCTGTTGCTTGGGTTCCTGCGCTTGCCTCTCGCCATCAGATTATCTCTAGTGTTACTTTGTTCTGCTATTTCTGACTGTGGCTAGACTGTCCTATAAGCCTGTGTGTCAGGAGTGCTGTAGACCTGTTTTCCTGTTTTCTTTCAGCCAGTTATGGGGACAGAGTGTTCTGCTTTCGGGCGTGTAGTTTTTCCTCTCTACAGGTCTTCAGCTGTTCCTGTGGGCCTGTGTCTTGAGTTCACCAGGCAGGTTTCTTGCAGGGGAAAAGTTGGTCCTACCTGCGGTTCCAAGGCTCAAGTTTGCTCGTGGGGTACTGCCTAAGTCCTCTCCGCGGCGGCAGCAACCGGGAAGATCTGCGCCGCTCTTTAAGGGAGCCTCCGTGCACCAGGGTTCCAGATGACGTTTGGTGTTTTCCTCTGGCGTCTGGATGTGCACAGAGTGCAGTCTCTTCTGGTTTCCCAGGCGTGTCCGCCTCTCTGAAGGTTTAGCTCTCCCTCCCACGGGATTTGGGTGCAGAGAACTGTTTATCCGGTCTGTTTCCTTCAGGTTCCGGCGGTGTCTCAGGCGCAGGGGTCCTGCCGCTCCCGGGCCCTCCCCTATGGGAACCCAGAGGCCTTATACAGTTGCCTCTTGGGCCAGGGATGTGGGCAGGGGTGGGCAGTGTTGGTGGTCTCCTCCGCTCTGCAGCCTCAGGAGTGCCCACCTGATCAGGCGGTGAGGTCTCTCTCCCACGGGGTTTGGGAGCAGAGAGCTGCTGCGGGCCGGGGTCCGCGGGTGTGGGACTTCCGGTAAACACAGGAAGTGCCCGGTCCTAGAGGAATTTTGCCTCTCATTACTTTTTAATATAGGAGAAGTTTAAAGAACACTTTCTACCCTAAGAACACTCTCCTAAATTGGTTATTAAAATGTAATTTTGCCTACATTGAGTTGTGCTTTGAGTGGTCATTGCTGCAGTTATGAATGCCTAGACTAATGTAACTTGGTGATGTATACTTTCTAAGACTTATTTTTATTTCATGTGTGTGTATATGATATATCTATATGATATCTATATCTGTATACCTATATCTGTATAGGAATTACTTGTACCTGCTGTTTCTGGGGCCATTGATATGCAAGAAGTCACAGACCAAACAGATCACAGAGTAGTCAGAGCAGCAGGTCGGCCCTCCATGGACTTCCTAAAGCATTAGCAGTTATGGTGGCCATAAGGTTGAGTACACAAGTGTTCAAGTCAGTTTTACTTAGAGTGAACCCAGGCTTAGTAACCTCTTACCTGTGTGGTCTTGAGCAAGATAATGATTTCTCTAAACCTTGATGTCCTTATCTGTAAATGTGGTCAAACTACTTACTTGATTTCTGTACGTGTTTGATTACATAGTGCACCAAAAATCTCAAAGCATAGTTGCATAGTATGTGATGTGAGTTAAGTTTGTGCTATTAGCCATAGAGATAATTATTTTTGTGTTATTTTTATAAAATTAAAATGTTTGTAGTGAAATAGCTTGTGGAAATAAAGCCCCAAAACTTTTTATACATTATTCATTGCTATAAACCTTCACACTGGTTTTAATTCCCTGTCACAGTTCATTCAGTTGGCACTGATAACATCTCTTGGATTTGGTAATTTTGTGAAAAGCAGAAATTTATTCCTCATAGTTCTGAAGGAGGAGAAGGCTGCAGTTGAGATAACAATGGATTCATGGGTTGGTCAGGGTTGCTGATAAATGGCATAATCTTGCTGAGTCTTCAAATAGTAGAAGCGGCAGGCACATTTGCCCCTCCCGTATGAGTACCATGTATGAGGACCGCATGAATGACTCAATCATCTCCCCGAGGACCTCAATCTCTGTCTACTATTTGGTACACAAAAACATTCACACCTTAATGCTTTTCAAGCGTTCATTTGAAGGTATATTTTCTAACTAACAAGGACTATTTAATAATTTAAATGCTAACATTTCTAACAAAATAAATGCATTCCTCTTCTGATAATTGAATTCAGTTATTTCAGAACCCCCTGAGAGTCCTAGTTGGAGGAATTGGTCATTGGTTGTCCTACTCTGGCTGCAGTGATGTTCCATGTAATGGATCTGATATGCACCCCTATCTGAATATGTACCATTTTTTCCCCAAGCTAGCAGCCTACGTTTTAAGTTGATAAATCTATGAGGTTTGGCTTAGGGTTAGTTGTGGCTTGCTTTGTAATGAATATAAGTGGTAGCTAAAGACCATGAGAGTGCCCTGGAAAACGGCTAGAGCCCGATAAGTCCTTTATGACTGAGGGAAGCCACGGGACATGATGCTTCTTTGCTGTGCTGGGACATCCATGTATAATCACTGAACATCTCAGAATGTAGTCCTCACTTTTTACTGTTAGAAGCTATACTTTAAATATTCAGAGGGAAGCAATACATTTATATCCTCATATAAGTCTTTGCTTCTTAACTAAATCAATATAATTATCAAAACATGGATCATAATTGGTTGCCTAGCTCATCTCAACAACTTATAAATAAGTGGGGTTTGATATGAGGTTAGGCTGTCATTATCTCCATTGTGAAATTTAGGGCTTTGGGGTAGTCAGAGTAACATGCAGTGCCTGATTGGTTATGTAGAAAGCTATGGATGATGAATTGACTTCTGAAGTAAGGACACTGAATACAGTATTTGAATGTATCTTGGAAGTTTTTTGAAAGCTTTGTCTCCTGTGCACTCTATAATACTGTGACAGTGCCTCGGCTTCTTCAAGTCCATCTCTTCATATCCTGCCCATTGAAGTAGTTTAATGAAATGAAGCAACGTTTCACAGAGTTAGATGCACAGTGGTGCTCTGTGGTAACTATTTTTATTCTGAAACCAAATCCAGACCATGCTTTA
Organism: Rattus norvegicus; assembly: GCF_021556685.1. Lineage (NCBI taxonomy): Eukaryota > Metazoa > Chordata > Mammalia > Rodentia > Muridae > Rattus > Rattus norvegicus. The sequence continues at coordinate 80,999,660 of NC_141539.1, read as the reverse complement.
GATTTTGCCTAAATCCCTGATACAGGCTCCTGTGGTATTTAGAATCCTTCCGTCAGTTCAGGGACCAGGACCAGTTTAGAAGGCAAGAATCAGAAACCTCAGCTGCACATAATTTAGTGTAATCTCTCCAAATCCCTTACCCTCGGGGAGAAGAGACAAGCATGTCTTCCCCTGCTCCTCCTCCTCTTCCTTTTCCTCCTCATCCTCAACTTCCTCATCCTCCCCCTCTTCCTCCTCCCTCCCTCCTCCCCCTAACATTTAGGGTAGGATAAAACATTCATTTCCTCCAACATTAATTCTTTCATACAGCACTCATACACACATCCCCAACCAGGTGTGCACTGCCGTTTACCCTTCTGTAAATGCTTGTCATGAATATGGCCGAAGTCTCACACTGTGTTACTCAATGTCATTGTTTGACTTTGATGACCACTGTAGCTCTGCTAGAAGACGAGCAACATAGTTACAATGGTGGTGTCTGGCTCTAAAGTTACTATTTGACCTATTGTCTATCTTCTGGTAGGACAAACTGCTACCTTTCTTACTCTTTGTGGGTTTTTTTCCTTCAGTTTTTTAGGAATAATAATGCCATAGCTCTGAGAGGTAAAAGAGCAAGGCGTCCCAGGGAATGAGAAGTCCCAGAAAAAGAAGAGCATGTGCTCTGCACAGAAAACAAAAACAAAAAACCTTTAAAGAAAAACTTTTTTTTTACATAACCAGTGCTGTAATTCTCAAGTATAATAGATTTAGATTATTTTTCAATAATTTTATATTACTAAAGACCTCATGACATTTTGGTCAGTGGCAGGGTACTGCTGATAGTGGTGCCATAAACCAGGATGGAGCTGAGACATCTTGTGACCTAATTACATCATAGCTGTTGTAACAACACTGATCGCTGCGTCACTCATGTGCGAGCAATGCTGATACAAATAAACTTCCTGTGCTTCAGCTTAGAAAATGCACAGCGTGTATAATTTTGCATGCTGTGTAATATTTGATAATAGCAAACAACTATGCTATTGATCTATGTATCCACTCTACTGTAATTTTAGTTTACATAATGCTTACATCTTATTTTTAAAAACTTAACACTACCCCCTTAACCCAAGTATTTCAGAAGATTCTATTTATTATAGGGTATGGTAGCTTCATGATTGTTGTTCCTCTCAGTAGTCTAGCATAGAAGTCTAAGGATAGAAGACCACAGTATTGACAAGCTCCACTGTGTGCAAACCTAGGATAGTGTGTGTGCCGTGCGTTATTTAAAAAAAAAGTTTAAGATGTAGAAAAAAGGAAAAAATAAAATGGGAAAAGGTGAGACCAGTCGTGCAGCCCAGTGGGAGAGCACGTGCTTTAATATGAGAGAGCGTGAGCCCAGCAGTGAGAAAAGTGAAAAAATAGAATATTCTAGACTCGAGATATGAAGAAAAAATATTTTCATACATTTATTTGTTTTAAGCAAAGTGTTATTAGACATGAATCACTAGTTAAAAGAGACTAAAATTTGATAAAACATCATACAGAAACATATGGTTTATTTATTACAAAAGAACAAATGCTTTTGGTTTTGAATTTGGTGCAGCCTAAGTGCTTACTCCCCACTCCCTGGCTACCTCAGAGGAACCGCCAGACCTCCGCCAGCACCAACGCCAGCGTTCGCATCATAGTTTTGTAGCGTTTATGAGTAGATGTATTTATTTTATCGACAATAGTTAAGATTAAACCTGTATCTTAGGAATGAAAGGCAAGATCTATGTTCCCAGACACTTACATGTGTTTAGATCTATGTGCACTCACAACCATGCCAGTGTATTTAGTATAGAGGCGTGCAGTTGTCAACAACTTAGCACCCAGGTGGAAATTAGGCTATCTATTCTGGAGGCTTTTGCAAGCACACTCTGCACGGTGGTGAAATTGACTTACAAAGCATATTTATAGCACATTTGTGTTATTAACTTGTGAGTATATTTGGATATTACTTGAAAACTTGATTGTACACATAATTATTACTTATTGTCATAATGAGTGCATTACAAAAAAAGAAATAAATACTTTAGTCTTTGTTTTAGGGATAAGAATTTGACATGTGAAGTGATGCCCGTAATGCATGTAAGAAAGTCAGTACAAACAGACACTGGGACAAATTACAAACATGGAAATTAAAAAAAAAACACACCTGTAGTCCACTTATTACATAGTTCTATCTTTTGTTTTATTAGATTTCTCTAAATATGTGAGGATTTGTATAATTGCAATTAGATGCCACTCATCTATTTGGTTCTATAATCTGTTTTGCCTTTTAATTTTATCGCTATATTTTAATCACTTTAAAATCCTTGAAAACCATCATTTAAGGTCTGCTGTATGACTAAACATATATTCAACACATGCCCTATTATTGAACTATCTTTTCACAACTTAAATAACAGTAATTATTTATATATCTGTGTTTCCATTTTCTACTCATTACATTGTGATAGGTGTCTGTGTTTTAAAAATGTGAGCTGGAATATCTTATGCTAAATGCTTTTCTTTTTTTAAAGACTTGTTTTTTTTTTAACATTCTTTTTTTTTTTCTTTTTTTTCTTTTTCTTTTTTTCCCCCGGAGCTGGGGACCGAATCCAGGGCCTTGCGCTTGCTAGGCAAGCGCTCTACCACTGAGCTAAATCTCCAACCCCGCTAAATGCTTTTCATTGGTGACGTTAGCCCAGATCCTCACAATGGCCTGCAGTATCAAACAGGTAATGTCTCGCAGGAAAGGTGACTTTCTGGCCTTAGCCCCGTAAGTGTCTGTGTGGCCCACACAGACTCAGACAAGCAGGCTTTGGAAAAGGAAGAAAGAGGAAAAAGCGAGTCTGCTGATCTTAACCTGCCCTATGGACAGTGCTCAGGGTGAGAAAGTCACCAGTGAGCGACGTTCCCCCTCAGTCTGAAGCAAGACCGATTCCACGACACGTGCCTACCTGTTGAACTTCTAAGTTGGGCTGGATTCGAGGAAGATAAAGGAGACTGTGGCATGTCCTGTGGACTTCAGGACTCAGTCAGGCGTAGCATGAAAAGGATGATTATGTTGAAGTGTAGAAGGTGTGACAAGGGTGTGAAGAACTGTGAGGAGGGAAGAAGCCTTCCGGGAGGGAGGACATGGGTTGCACAGGGATGGGTATTATTGTTACCAGGAAGCCAAGGGGCAGGAGGATTTGTCCTCAAGGCCTCTACCCTTAGGAGTTGGATGCCATAAAGAGAAGTGCGGGACTCATAGTCAGCAAGGTCTAGGCTTTTATTGATGATGGGACTTTGGGTAAATCAGTTTCTCGGACGTTTTGCTTCTGGATCTGGAAATGTAGGGAAAAGACTACCTCATTCAACGTGAGGGTTAAAGGAGATCCACAGGAGGCTCCCAGCACAGAACCTGGCCCACTTCTAAGAAAAGAAAGTTTACATGGAAGATTGTCTTATGGAGGGGGAAAGTCAAGGCAAATTCTACCAAATAAATGAGGATTAAAAGGAAAGCAGAGATCCATCCTCCTGGAGTTCAAATTTCATCTCCTGAAACCAAAGTGAGAGTCCTTAAAATAAGAGTGGAGGATTATTGAGACAAGTGGCTTGTTACCAGGGAATATTTTGATGTGTTAAATGTAAACTACCCAGAATCATATGGGTTAAATTTCCTTTCAGCAATGCATGGCTTAAATGTTAAGGGGGAAGAACCCCGCAAATGGTGCACTCCTCAATTAGGAATGGATAGTCACCTCAGAGGCATACAAAAGGTTCAGAAATACTTCTGGTGAGAAGGCAAGGAGGATGAGAGTCAGGGAGAGGATATATCATGCCTTATTCCCGCTTTGAGAAATCCAAATCCATATGACCTTCACAGGTTTAAAAATACTTAAGATCCATTAACTCAATCCTGTGAAATCATGGTTAGGAAAAAGCCATCTTTTTCATGTGGTTTACACAGTTCAGAGGAACTCTTCTTGTTAAAGGGAAACCAAACATCTTTTGTAACAAGTGTGCTTGGGAAGGAGTGGTTGGCTTATCTTATTCATAGGCACTTAGGAGAACCTGTTATGCGAGATGAACCGAGGCCTGCCTGGTGGCACACGCCTTTTATCTCAGAACTTGGGGGGCAGAGGCAGGTGGATCTCTGTGAGTTTGAGGCCAACCTGGTCTACAAGTTGGGTTCCAGGAAAAGCAGGGATACATAATGAGACCCTGTCTCAAAAAAAACAAAGGAAATAAAAAAGAAATAGAAGGTGATAAACAGGTCTATTTAACATCCCTTTGTAAGGTGGGGACAGTTTTACTAGGAACCTCGATACTGAAGAATTCCATGATCTAGGATAAGGCTACTTGATCAAGGGTGCATCCTACGCACAGTGGGGAGGTGACAGAGTTAGCTAAAGTCTGTTGACCACAGTTTTTCAAGTCCATAATGCTGCTTAAATTAATTGAGTATTCTGATTACAGAAGGTAGCATTTTCCTTTATGAAAGGAAGTTTCTGTGGTCCAGTCCGTGAGCTTGTGGCCTAGTCTCTCTGGACATATGGCTAAGCAGATGGTTCTGTGGGACCTGGTCGTGGGACAAAGCTGTTCTCATGGCTGAAAGACACGGAAGTCAGGGTTCCATAATCCTCTTGAGGACACACTATGTCCTAAAGCCTCCTACGAAGCTTCCAGAGCTTTACTGTTACCTCATGTTTGGAGCCTTTGAGGTCTTCTCATACTCATGCATAAATTGTAAATTTGTTTTGTGAGGAGAAACAGATGGAATTTCACTACCTTGGAAAAAGCAAAATTGATGGTAACTCTGTTGTTTGTTAAGGAAACCGTGGATTATTTTTCATTTCACAATTATCCCCAATTCTGCCTTTACTTTTATGTCCTCTCTCGTCTGTCTTCTGAACAGTAGGTGCGGCTGTTTTGAACAGGACTTCTCCTATGAAATGGATTTTTCCTGCAATGGGCTAATTACCAAAGCAGTTGGCCACCTGTGAAAGTAATTAGTCACTTGTCAGTTGTCCTGAGGTCAGGCAATTACAGTTGCCATTCATTCTAGTGCACTTTTGCATCCACAGACAGTAATGCTTACTAAACCCACCCATAGCGCAAAGGAGGGCTGGGCTGCTGCCCTAAAAAACTGGCTCGTTAATAAATGAAGCTTGAATAACATTAAGATCTATTCAGTTTCCTGATCTGGAGAAGGAAAGAGTTAGAGGTTTTTAAAATAATCTGTGTCATTCTACTTTTTGAGGTAATGTGAGATGTAAGCATATTAATTTTATAATAATAAAACAGATGAATCTCAATTTGGTGTATTGAGATTTTAGTCTTTTGTGATGCAGGTTTTATAGTGTAAAGTAAGAAACTTCTTAATTAAGGAAATTATGACAAGTAAATATCTTTTTAAAAAGATTTATATCTTATATATTAAATACACTGTAGTCGTCTTCAGACACACCAGAAGAGGGCATCAGATCTCATTACAGATGGTTGTGAACCACCATGTGGTTGCTGGGATCTGAACTCATGACCTCTGGAAGAGCAGTCAGTCTCTTAACCACTGAGCCATCTCTCCAGCCCAGTAAATAACTTCTTAATTAAGATAACTATGATGAAACCTTTGTGTCCAGGAGTGAGCAGCAATGTGACAATAGCCATCTTGGTAAGTCTTTCTATGACTACTGTGGTACACTGTTCACTGGTCCACCTGAACATTGATACCCGTTCTAGTAAACGAAGTCAACATATCTATCTAGAGCTGCCATCTACCAGTCGTGATGCCTTGAAATAAAGTATACGGTAAACAAAATTCATAATTCAAAATACATAATTCAATGACATTATCCCCCCTCCCATTTGCGTGTGCACACAGGTGCGCATGCCCACATCCATGTATGTCTCTGTATTAGGAGCAGAGAGGAAACCAGAGGGTAAATACATTAGGATTTCTTGGGTACAAGAAAAACAAAACTTTACCCAAGCTCTAAATAATTAACATGATTTATTAGCTATTTAATTGAAAATAAATGGGGCGAAGGAAACATGAACCTATTTTAGCTGTGCAACGTCACCAAGGTCTCCATTTCTTTCCTTTCTCTCCTTTGGCTTTCTATAGCTCCTGCTTCATTCTGAGACTGGGTCCTCAGAATCCTTGGTTATTGTAGGACCATTTTGCTTAAAGCAACCAGCAAATATCTCTGATAAGTCGTTTGCTCAGACTGAGCCTCAACCATGATCTCGAAGGAATCACTGTGGCCAAGGGCATGACATACACTAATCGGTTTTAAAGCCTCTTATCCTCTCTGAGAATGCATGAAGGAGGTCTGAGGCCGTACACCTCACCAGTTAGCCTGCAAAGGCTCCAGTTCGAGGTTGGATCATATCCTTTGCTTTTCTGAGAGAACGCTCAGACAACTGCAGTGGGCAATGTGAGAGGAGAACATAACCATAAATGTGTGTGCATTGATATTCATGTTCACAGATCTCATGGTTCTTAATTCACGTCACTACCACCATGTCTCTGTAATGTCCAAATAAAGACTTGGGATGTTTCTTGGTTATTTACACTGTGCAGAGTACTGAAAACTTTGAGCCATCTGACGTTGAACAGGATAGTGCATGGCTTTCTTCTTCCAGCTTTTGGCCTGAAAAAGAAAAAAAGTATCCTTTTAAAGATCTGTTCAGTACCACATTTTCCTCATGGTTGTACTCAGATCACGATTACCTCCAAGTGTGCTGCCTAGTGCGTCTAAATCTAAGACTATGCTGTACCTTACAGGAAAATCCATACGGCAGGTGAACCTCACTCTACACGCTGTAGTCCTGCAGTCGGTTGTGAGTTCTGTGGTGAAGAATCAACAATTCATTGTAAATAAGGTCCTTTACGGAGGAACGTGCCTTAAATAAGGTCCTGCTTCGATTCATTATAAAAATATTGTGACCCGTGGCCCAGAGGAACTTTGCCTTCTGTTTCTTCTGAGTAGTGCAGGAAGGATTAATTCAGTGTTCATACTGACTTTATAGATACTGAAAGCATTGAAAAAAAAAAAGCATGAGAATTAACTCCTTCTGAGGACACAATAGAGAAGATAAAAGTTTGGTTCAACGTCAGGGCCAGGTTGAAGATAAGCTAGTAATCCAGTTGCCAGGTAAGAGTTGGGAGTTTTTAGGTGATATGAAGGAACACAGCAATCTATTGAGAAGCTGTTCCTCTCTGCTGGGACCCTGCTGGTCACATCTTGGTTTCCCTGGAAGGGTAGTTCAAGATTTACAGCCTTCGGCTAAATGTTCAGAGCTACGTAACACTAGCCCTGTTAGGACGGAGCGAAAAATAACATGTTCTAATCCACAGGCCTGTCACAGCCTACATTTTTACCTTCCTGTCCTTTGTCACATCCAAAGCAAACCAAGAACAGCCCTGAGCTGCAGTGGGAGAGCCAGGCTCACACCTGGATGCCACTAGCGCTGGAGAGAAGGTGTCTTCAGGGTGCAGCCTTGTTTGTCTCCTTCTCTCTGACTTCCGTTACCCTAAATCTCGGGGCTGAGTTGCCGGCAGCAAGGATGCTGACTGAAAACTGTCACAGCAGCAATCATTACAGTCTGGGAGCCAAGTTTGACTGCAACATATGTCTTCAATTTTAATAGCTCAGTTCCCCAGATGCCCTAAAGGAGAATATTGCCTGAGAAGGAGCTTTTCATGTAAGAATAATTTGTGTTAAGTAGCTCAGTGATCTGTTTGTTAGGTTAGAGCTGACAGTTTGTTTATATTTCTAAAGGGGTATGATGAATGGGGGAGAAGTTGATGCTAATTAGCCCAAATTGTTCCTAAGAATGTCGAGGCCTTTGCCAGTTTCATTGTTTCTGTTTCTTTGCACATTTTAAATAATTGAATGGAGCTCAGACCATTCATCATCTCAGGAAAGACGGAAATAAATGAATTTAGCAAAGGCCTGCATGCGTGATGGAAGGTGTCACTTTAGAGGGCAATTAGATAGGACATCAACTCGGTCTGATGCAGACTAGTCTAACTCATTGGCATAAAATATCAAACATCAACGTCTTCCTTCACTTCATTAATTATCTCTGTCATCATAGAAGGTTATAGCTTTCAGATTTGAAACCTCCTTCTCCCCCACCCCACAGCTTCCTTAAAGAAGTAGCGATCTGTATCAAATTGAGTCCTCAGCTTCTGGACAGAAAAGCTGTGTGTCTACGCCACTTCTGAAGTCTTCCTTCCGTTCTCTGGTATCAAACAGCACAAAGCAACTTGTCTGAGGATGAGGTCCATACCCGGCCAGGGTGGATTTGACAAAAGAAACACACAGGATTCATATAACTATGTGAACTGCACAGCGAGAGCCAACCTGCCAGTGGGGCGTTTTTGAAGAATTTTCCTTTCCTTACTTCCCTATGTGTTAGATTTCATAGTGATATAATCTGAATCCTAGGATATTGCTTCTGTGTTGACCCAACACCTCTGCGTAATTAAAGGAATATGAATGGATTATTTTATAAACATGTAGAAATATAAATGTTGTGAATACATATATTGAGAGTTAAAATAAAAACGAACTAAATTTAGAAATTTTATGACTTTTTTCCTATTTTTTTTATTCCCTCTTAGAAGACATTCTTTTTTAATTTATGCACATAAAATACCACAGGAAGAGATGGTATAAATTTGTGGACTGTGGAGAATGAGTGAACATTTTTGAATCAGGATCTTTAAAAGGGGTGAAATTTGAGTATGATTAAGTTAGGAAAAAGCCTCGCTTAGAGCGGAAGTCAGAGACTCTGTATACATTATGGGCATGTCATGGCTTTTAAAAAGTTATGTTAGACTTCTATACAAATTGTGAAGGAATTTGTATAACCCCAAACAAAATTCTGTGTGGTTCTGAACTTTTAAGTATGAGAGAGACAAAGAGAAAGAGAGGGAGGAGAGAGAGAGAGAGAGAGAGAGAGAGAGAGAGAGAGAGAGAGAGAGAGAGAGAGAATGAGGTGGTGATGGAGAGGGGGGTGGGGGAGAGAGAATAAGTGAGCAGTGAGGTTAGAATTCTGGTCAGGAGCAAGCCTTCCTGTTGGTGGGCTGGTCATTGGCACTGTCTGGGTGTTTTCTTGATCAGTAATTTTCTTGGAAGGAAATGATCTTATGACTTATTCTGTATATGCCACGTCTGTGCATGTATGCCCTGTAATTGGCATTTATTAAGGAGGCCTTCAGTTTGATGGATGACTGTCAGAACTGTGCTTGCTGGTTTGAAGAAAGTGGATTTGCTTGTATTTAGTTACATTAACTCATCGGAACTCTGCACTCCTTCAACCACTCTTTATTTACTTTCTCATAATTAAGATTTTTGAACAACTGATTTTAGAGAGTTGGCAGGAACCCATTCTGCACTTGGAGACTTAGCCTGACAGACAAATTTGCAACAAAATAAACATCCACATTAAGAACCTATAAGTATTAAAAACAGGTTTTACAAAGTCTTTTAGTTATCCATTCCATTAACTAACCAATTATAATTATAAATGACTTAGTAACTACCTTTATATATCAATCACCTTGTTTCTAATTTCTTAAAGTGAAAATCCTACAAAAATAACAACTGTAGAAATAGTTTAAAATTGAGTTACTTAAAATTAGAGCTTGTAATGGTATATTAGCAATGATGTAAAAAAATTAGTAAAGTGAAAGATTATCTACAAAGATACCTAAAATATGATATATATATGAATATTTCATGTAAATAACCAATGTAGTGATCTCAGTTGTATTTTTAAAGATTTATTTTCATTTTTTCAATTATGTATGCTGGAAGGGATAGGTGCATATAAGTACAGGTACCCTTGCATGTGAAAGGTGTCAAATCTCCCTCCAGCTGGAGATACAGAAAGTTGTGAACTCTTTAACATAGGTGCCAGGAACTGAAAGAGATCATTTATAAGATCAGAATGTAGTCTTAACTGGCGAACCATATTTCCACCCCCTCAATTGTATTTTTAAAGGTTAATAATAATATGTTATTATTATTATTAATGATAAAATATAATATAACTATACAATAATTATTGTGTGTAATATAATTAATAATTATATTGATAATTAGTGTGTGTGTGTTTGTATGTATGAGAGTATGTGTATGTGTGTGTGTGTGTGTGTGTGTGTGTGTGTGTGTGTATGTGTGTATGTTGTGAGTCTAGGTTTTGTTCTTCCAGTGTGCATCTGTGCACAGAACTCAGGTTACCAGGCTTACACAGCAATTGCTTCTAGCCATTTGACTGTTGTACCTGCTTCCCAACTGTATTTTAAGTTTGATAATATGAAAATCACCTAAGCAGCGCTGATAGAAAGTTAAAAGTGCTACTTAGTTCTTTTGGGACTCCCAAAAATAGTGCCTTGGAAAATTAAACACAAAATAAAACAAGATTTTCTCTCATATATACATTGATGAAATAAAGCATGTTCTCCAGTTGGGATGAAGTACTTCTTCCACACTGTCTACAGGGGCACAAGGTGGCAAGGTATTTGTTTCTTTAAATACTTTTAAGTTGATATCTACCCAAAATCAAACCACTGAGTAAGCTTTTACATAAAGCAAATACCACTGGTAAGCATTTGCTCCAAGTCTACAGGTTCACTCTTTGCTGTCTCTTTTGTGAGTTGAAGGTAGAGTTAATTATCTGTGTGGTCTGTTCTTTAAGTTAGACTGGAAGTTAAGTTCCTTACATTAGTCTGTTCCTTGGAAATAGATCCATTCTTCACACTATTCCACCCTTAGGATGTAAAAGAAAGTGATATTCAAAGTAAATAAAGAAAAAGTAAGTCTTTTTTTTTTTTTTGTAAAAATGACTACTATGTGGTGTTATAATTTGTAGAACTGAGTCCTTGAAGGGATGTAATGGTTGTGTTTCTACCGAATGGCCCTGAAACACAGGACCAACCTTCACAAACAAAAGACAAAACGAAACTCAATGGTTTTAAATCACCGAAAATTCAAGAGTTCTTCCCTTTCTCAGTGGAACTTGAGTTAGCAGAAAAATGATCTACTTCCTTGCCACTGAAGGAAACCTTTTCAGCACAGTGATGAGATTCATCCACCCATATTTCAGTTACATAATAAAAAATGTAAGTAATTAGCTTCTTTTGGGTCCAGGATACTCAATTAATAACGAATTCAAGGTTTTTGCTCAATTAAAGACTGTATTCATAGATCAGACCCTGTCTTTAGGAGTTGACATTCATCAAAAGAGCCTTTAATAGCAGCTCGAGGAAGAGATATGTGGCTATTTAAGAGTCATTACTTTGTTTATGAATGTAAACATAACCATACATGAAAAGCCTCAACTAAAATAATCTTTCTGCCAATTTTATATTTACATTATGACTTTGCATTTAAAAAATATCATAATATTGATAACCAAGATTTCAATGTCAAATTACTTTTCTTTAGAAACAATTCAATTTCTAGTATTTTTTAATATTGTACTATGTAACAACTACTGTTCTGGGACCTCTGTCCTGGTCATCATCAAAATTATTTGGTGTGGGAACTATTATTCGTGACTGTATTTTGAAGGTGATAAACACTGAGTTGTAGAGAGGATGAAAACTTGGCTAAGGTCACACAACCAGTGAGTGGCAGATTGGATGGATATCACTACTGGAGACTGGACTATAGACATTGAATATCTGTTTCAAGGCTGGATAATACAACCTTTAGTTTGGTTATGTAGTTATGGATTTATAAAAAAAAATCTAAAATCACTGAATGTACTGTTAAAGAACAAAGCAAAACTGTGGTAGTGAGAATGAGAATGGCCCCCATGTACTCATATATTGGAATACTTGGTGGAACTGTTTGGGAAGGATTAGGAGGTGTTGCCTTTTGGGGAGTTATGTCACTGAGGCTGGGCTTTGAACTTTAAAAAGTCCATGCCATTCCCAGTTAGCTCTCTCACCCTTGTGTTTGTGAAACAATGTTAGTTACTCTCAGCTAATGTTGTGTCTGCGTGATTGGTGCTCTACTCGCCACCACGATGGTTATGGACTCTCTTTGGAATCATAAATCCCAATTCAAATGATTTCCTTTATGTGTTGCCTTGGTTATAGAATTTTGTCATGGTTTTATAAGAAAAACTTAGACAATGTCATTATTTTAAAAGTAATTTTATAGTATAAGTATTATCTTAACATGTCTACACATGGTATTAAATATTTTATCATAATTTTATATTTTAGGATACAAATAACCAGGGAGTTATTGGTTAACAGCATGGGGAATTCATACTATGTTAAAGGAACATGATTGACCTACAGCAATATTTTCATTTCCTCAATAGCTGTGATACAGATTGTATCATAACAGATATTCCATGTTTAAAAATGATTATTTTGAAAAAGTTGAAAACCAACAGTAGTTAAAAACAACTACACTTCAAGAAGTAATTTCTATTTTTTTTCAGTTTCCAAAGGTATTTTGAAGTTTGTTTTAGAAGACCAGCAGTATTTAGATTCAATAAGCAAGGTTGGTTTTTTAATCACTACACTCACATAAATCTAGAGACAATCTAGGCTTCATTAGCTGTAGAGAATATGTATGGAGTTTTTGTTTTTTGTTTTGCAAACTTTTAGGGAGAGACCTTGTAGAGATGAGTCAACAGTAACTCAAAGATTATTGAAGACAATGAGAAATTACAGAGTACCATATATGTTGTATTTAAACTCCTAGAGAAACTGCTACTCTAACATCTTTGCAGTTTTTAGAGCAAGACAATGTCTCTAGGAGGTACTCTGATGAAGCAAAGGTAAAGAATCTATGTGGGGCTGGAGAGATGGCTCAGTGGTTAAGAGCACCAACTGCTCTTCCAGAGGTTCTGAGTTCAATTCCCAGCAACCACATGGTGGCTCACAACCATCTGTAATGGGGTCTGATGCCCTCTTCTGGTGTGTCTAAGACAGCTACAGGGTACTCATACATATAAAATAAGTCTTTAAAAAAAAGAATAAAAAGAATCTGTGTGCTTATTACATCATAATAAAAACATCAGTCACAAAACTCCCGGAATTGTACATAAATATGTATTTTTCTTTTATTTTTACCTTTATTAATTTGTTTTTAATCTTTGTAGATTTAGTACATGACAAAGTGGGAGAAGAATCAAAGAACTGGACCATGTTGCCACTATGATTTCTATGCATGTGTGCACGTAGGAGGGTCAGAGACAATAAATGGGTACATATCTCAGTGTCTTCTGGGTAATACACCATAGGGTATTAAGATGACCCAGAAAGATGGTGTAGGAGTTGAGAGTAGAGCGCATATGGAGGAGCCACGCATCTGGAGGTCAAGATGTAAACTTTGGACAGAGGAGCCTCAGTAAGCAGATAGCTTCAATGATGGCATTTTGACTGAATCATTGCCCTGAAGTTCTTATCGAAACCACTATGTCTTTCTGTGGAATTATAGATGATTAGCCGGTATGTAGGAAAGGATTCACTTTTTTTTTTTAAGAATAAGAAAAAACGAAGATTGAAAGGGGTTTATCATTAGAAAGTGTACCGACTGTTATCTCTCATCTGTCCTTTTCTCCAATCCCTTCCATATACCCCACATTGCTCTCCTTCAAATTTATGACCTCATTTTCTTCATTCATTGTTACATACATTGAAGTTTTTGTATAGGGCTGGAGAGATGGCTCAGCGGTTAAGAGCACTGACTGCTCTTCCAGAGGTCCTGAGTTCAATTCCCAACAGCCACATGGTGGCTCAAAACCATCTGTGATGGGATCCAATGCCCTCTTCTGTTGTGTCTGAAGACAGCAACAGCATATTAACATACATGAAATAAATAAATCTTTAAAAATAATAAGTATTTGTATAAGCATATATATTTTAAATACGTAAATAAAACTTGCTCAGCCTGTATAATGTTACTTGTGTATATATATATATATATATATATATATATATATATATATATATATATATATATATATATATATATATCTCCCCTGTATTCTCTTGGGAAGACCTTTCCTCCTGCTCCCAGCATTCCTTAGGTATCTGTAGTTCGTTGCTCATGGCTGAGGTCTTGTGAGTGTTCTCCCATCATTTGTGTTAGCAAGCATATCTTACTGTTCTTGTTCAGTTTATGTTGGTAGTCACATTGGTGAGACTTGAGTGTAGCTTCTGAAGTTCCTAGGAGACACAATCTCACAGCAAACTCTCTGTTCCTTTTGCTTTTGTGATATGCAATTATCCTTGAGCCTTGGATGAAGGAGCTATGTCACATGTCAGAGGGAACTGGGCTCCACACAGTTCTACATTTTGATCAGTTTTTTTTTCTTTTGTAATGGTCTCCATCTGTTGCAAAGAGAAGGTTCTTTGATGAAGGGTGAGGACTACACTTATGTGCTGGCACAGCAATAAATATTTAGAATGTAGTCAGGGATTATCCTGGTGTAAAGTGGAGGTTATAAGTTCTCTTTCAAGTTCCGTGACTTCATTGGCCTGTGTGGTTGGCTGGGTTTCTATTACCAGGTATTGTTTCTGTCCCTCTTAGAGGCTCTTAAGTCCAATTAGAGAGCTGCGGTTTGCTGTCAAGGATGTGTGTCAGTACAGCCACAGGGTTATCACGTTAGGAAGCTTATTCTTGGCTGCTCCACTTCTTTGGAAGTTTGCATGGTGCCATGTGGAGGAGTGGAGGGGGAGACATTCAGGTCAGTTCAAGCTTAGAAACCTCTGAACCCTTTGTCTGAATGCACGATATGTTCAGCATTAGGCCCACTGTTCCCAAATTTCTGTAGTCAGACCAGAGGAAGGCTTTGTTACTCTTCCAAGTCTGATCAGGTGAAGACTGCTATTCCCACGGATGTGAGGTACTGGGGTTGTTGACGTGGCCACGGTGAAGTCAATGGTACACACTGTCTCAGGGCTTTCTCTGCTGCTGTGCACATATTTTGAACTTCTCACATAAGAGAAATCATACAGTATACGTTCATGTGTGACTGACTCCTTTTGCTAATATGTCTTTGTGTTACCACATGTGTTAATACTTTGTTTCTTAAAATATTTTTGAGAATTTCATATATGAGTACTATATTTGTCATTTCTCTCTCTCTCTCTCTCTCTCTCTCTCTCTCTCTCTCTCTCTCTCACACACACACACACACACACACACACTAATTGCAAGTTAATGTTTCTTTTTTGTGGACTTTCAGACATCCTTAGGGTTCTTTGTTGCACTCTCTTTCTGTGTTGCCCTCCTTCCCCAGGTAAGTCTTTCCCCCCACTGTCTGTCTCATTTCCCCCCTTCAGAGTGCCTGTGTTCTGTTATTTCTTCTCTACAGTTCTTCCCTCACCACAATCCTCTTTACTTTCCTAGCACCTGCAGTTACTTCTTTCATAACGCTTCAGAGCTGTCATTTCCACACAGAGATATTTATCTCTGTGGATTTGAGTCACCTCCCTCAGTATATTTTCTTGCCGTTGCTCAATCATCTTCTGTGACATGACAGTGGTATATTTTATTTATCCCTCCATTAATTTATGGATAGCTTTTTTCCCATTATGGGGCTGCCATGAACATGCCTATATAAGCTCTCATATGGACGTATGTTTATCTTTTTTGAGTTATACCTAAGAATGGAATTTCTGGATCATGTGGCAGCTCTATGTCTAATCTTACAGAAACTTCCAGGATGCTTATGGTTGTAAAAAATATGAAAAATAAAAAAATAAGGTTGTCTTTTATCCCCCTAGGTCCGGCACCTCAGTGCCCCAAGATATCTGCTAGATATCTTAAGTCTCAGTCAGCAAACATTAGAAATCCACAAAATTTTGAGATTTAAAGTTATTTATTTTTTGTTGAGACATATCTGCTCCTAACATTTCCCCTTTGGTGGATTTAATGACTGAGAATTAAGATATCCAGCAAGTACCTTGGTGCACTGCAGTGTCTGACCTAGCGAGGTAAAAGACCATCATAATTTTTTTAATTTTTTATATTTTTACAACAACAGATGCTTTCCAAAGTGTTGGCGTCATTGAACATTTCCCATAGCAAAACATGAGGATTCAAACTTCTCTGTATCCTGGCTAATGGTTGTTAGTAGACTTTAAAATTCTATTAATCTTGATGTGTATGAACTGATAGTTCATTGCTGTTTGGTTTGCATTTCCTTGTTGTCTTTGGTGTTAAGACTGTAAGACTGGTTTTGTTTTCTCATTGACCATGTATGTATATATGCACGTAGGTACATATGTTTGTGAACCTTTTCTCATTTTAACATTATTTGCCCTTCTGTTTCTGAGTTCTAAGAGTTCTTCATTAGGCTTGCTAGTATTTCCATGTTCTGTGTGCTGTCATTTCTTTCTTTTTTCATATTTCAATTCCAAAGTCAATGATGAGCTTAAAGACATTGAACGTAATGTTAAGCTAATTTACAGTTGAGAAGAATAAATTCTTCAAGTTAGATTTCTTCAAAGATGGTTTTCTTTAGTCTGCTTCTCCTGACTTTTTCGTTTTCTGTCTTGAGCACAGGTAAAATATATGACTTGGTGTAATGTTGGAGAGTCTCCGTAGCTACTCCTACCACATGCTGTGTAGTCCATCTGGTAGCACTTCTGAGTGACAGTGACCAGTATTCAGAATCATAGTGAGCACAGATTTAACGCTCTTCTGGAAATATTAGGATGAACAGTTAGCTTAAAGGATAGGACTCAGTGTTTAAAGTATTTAGAATATGACCAATAAAAACAACATCGACAAGGGCTAAACAGTGATGATTAAAAAGGAGGACACCACCATTAGTCTCATATGAGTTAGAAAGAAGTAGGAGGTGCCATGCGATGCTTTAGAGCACAGCTTATCAAGGCCAGCATGTCCTGAGCAACACTGAGGGCTTGAAAGAACAAAAAGTTTTGTGGTGATCTGGTTGCTTCAGCCCCGTTAGGATTCTATAGGTTTTCATTTCTGGCAAGATCCCAGGAGTGGTTAATACTGCCAACCCATGGAGGACTGAAGTAGGTAGCCTGGCTTAGAGCTCACAGAATGGACTTTCAAGTCAGAATTGGCCTGATTTTCGGTTTGCTCAGTTACTAGCTGTGTAACCTTAGACAAGCTAGACACACTCATCCCTCCTTTATTTGCAGTTTTGCAGGCTACCATTTCAGTTAGTGTGATCAATTACATTCCCAAAACATTAATATTTGTCTTGATGGTTTCAAGGAAGAGATAGATTTTATATTAACTTTTATTAAGATATGTTAATATAGCTATTTGTTGTAATTTATTATTGCTAATATCTTACTTTTAATGATATAGAGAATTTTGTGCTATTCAGGTGTCAGCTTTCACTAGGAATCTTGGATAAGAGGACTCTTTTTCTTCTTTTCTTTTTTTACACATTGTGCTTTCTCCCCATTTCATAAAATGGGATACAAATCCTTGTTGGACACACACACACACACACACACACACACACACACACACACAATATGTATACACATGCACACGTATGTCTGTAAAGAAACATCAATTAAAAGAGTTTCATTGTGCCTGACATTATTATAAACATTGCATATGTATTACTATCCTCCTTGTCATTTAAAATCTAATTGTGTTGGTAATCTTGGTAAATCATGAACATGTTTCAGATATAGAGTTACTGGAAACATGACTACATAGTCTAGAATGGCATATGGATGCCTAGCAAATAGACTCAATGTTTGGCTGAATAAATGACTAACCGTCCTGTGTAAATAGGAAAAAGTGACTGTCATTGTATGATGCGTGTACCTTATATGTGCATGTCCGACAGGACCCACGGTCAATAAAATCCTATGTCTTTATGATGAGCAACTTGGTTCATTAAGCCAGTTAGGCTAGATTTAAGCATGCATTTGATGAATTATTTACATTTCATCTTTCCTAGTGTTTCACTATGCAATTAAGTTGAGATAATAATCCTAGTGCAATGTTTAATTACAGAGCTGGTAAATATATAGACAGCTACTTTAAAAATTTGTTTTACTTAGTTTACTGAGTGCATTGTATCTGTGTTGAACACAAGTTCATTTACAAAATGTCTTTTAATACTAAGTCAACACGTTAAGGAAAAGAAAATCTTATCAATTCCACAGGAATAATAGTAGATAAAACTATGACAAGTAAAGGCCTTTTCAGTGAAGCCAGATCATGTTACATATAGTTAATTTATTTTTACTTTGTTTAGTAGCTACCCCATTCCCTCATTTAACATTTTGGAATGTCTGCAATTCTATTGTGTACTTGGAGGTTAGTGTATTCAAATTAATTCGGTGTGAATAGAATCACTTCAATTTCTGATAAATTACGTTTTAAAAGCACAAAGAAAAATGTGTGAAACCAAATTTTTGATTTCAGTATTAAACAAATCTCCTTCCTTTTCACTGCTGTTCTGACATGTTTATGGATCTGTCACCGTAAATGCTTCTTGAATGCTCATAGCAAGTTGAAAATAACCTAAACAAAAATTGCATCAAATACACCCACTCTAATGAATGAAGCTTTGAACTATAGCACACATCTTGGGTGCTAATATTTAATAGAGTAGCTGCCTGGGTGTGTGGGCTCACTGCTGTCGCTCAGGATGGACAGGTAATATTTTAATCGAGAATAAAGAAAGATGTAAAATTCAAACAGTAGTTTCTGCCGTGGTCACATCGCATTGCATCATCATGAAGTTGAACAACTGTGAATCAAATCACAGCAGACAAGAGCCCATCTCTATGTAATGGTGCACAACCATGACAGAGTTGCATTTTGTGGTTTCCTAGCATGTTATTAAGACGTCTTATGTACTGGAGAGACTCTAGTGTTGTAATTGAATGTGATAATTCCTCCTGAACCTCTGTTTATTCATGGTGGATCTAATTCATTCTATGACTTCTCATTTCTATGTAGCATTATAAGCTTCAGCTTCTGGAGTAGAATTAAACATTGACACTATTGTAATTACTAATCATTACTATATTTTATCACTTTAAATGAATAGTAATAAAGCTGATCCACTTATTCTGCTTCTTGGCCTAATGACACAGTCCATCCCTTGGCACTAGTGCGCTTTTAGCATAAATTAGACCATGAGAAACTGGCATTTGATGTAGTCTTGGGAGACAGGGACTACTTAGAGATTCGGCACAAACAAGGAACAAACATAAGGGTCTAGTTCATTTCTGTTGCTGTGACAAAATAACCTGACAAAAAGCAGCTTTAGGGAGGAAGGACTTATTTTAGCTTGCAGTTCCAGAGTATATTCATAATTGTTGGTAAATGAAAAATGCAGGACCTTGAAGCTGTTTGTCACATCACAGTCAAGAGCAAAGATGAATGACATCTTGCATGATTGTTGTTGCTCCACTTTCTCTATGCACTTAGGTAGTCCAGGATCTCCTACTTAGAGAATAGTGTCTGCCACATCAAGTGACAATCAGTGTGGTCTCCTCACAGGCAACACTGATCTATACAGTTCCTCGCTGAGACTTCTTCCCATGTGAATCTAACTTGTGTCAAGTTGACAGAACTAATCACCACATGGTAAAGGGATGGAATGCTATGTAGCATGAACCCACTGCAGGTGGTATGATATTGTTTGAGCTATATGAGGCTCATTTTGCCTCAGCTGTGTCATCTTCCATGAATTTTAAGTAATACCATATTTTCTAATAGTTACAGCTATTTCAAGAGACTGTACCTGTCCTCACATTTAACAGCATAAGAGACATTTTCAAGGATTAAATGAGATAAAATAGGCCATTTGCTCATTGCTCCCAAGTAAGGTTTAGAAGAGTTCTTAAAAGATTTTGGCTGGAAATCTTGTCAGTGTCAATAGTATAAGCATCTTCAGAATGAGAAAATCCAGAACTTGTAAAATATTCTTACAGCTTTGTAGCACTTTTAATATCCTCCTACATGTCTTGAAACTCAGAAAATCCTGGATAAATAGGCAGAGACAGAGGCTATCCACATCGTTGCCCAATCTTTTAGCTCTAGCCTCAAAACCAAGCTTCTTATTGAGCATGGAAATTGACCTTGCCACCTTCCCGTTAACTTACTAGATCTGGTGAGGCTTATAAATTTGGCAAGATGCTTTGGTACAGCCAGACTCAGTTTCTCTCTGGGCTCACAGCTCACAGCTGCTCGGTGTTTAGTGGTTCAACCACTGATAATTATACAACAGATCATGTGGGCTGTCTTGTTGGTAAAGAAAGGAATGAATAGCAAACACTTTCACCTGTTTAATTAGTAGTTATTAAATATTGACTGCAGTGGACTAGAGGTCAATTAGATTAACGTGGTCCCTACTCTTAGGTTAGCAGAAAATACTATCCAGTTACAATAGTATATACTGGTTGAGAACACTAAAAGTTGGTGCAATTGCAAGGATTTCTGGGGACTTGATCAACTTTAGGGTAAAGAACAAGTTTTCGTACTCTTTTTTTTTTTTTTCCCAAGTATGGCTGTTACAAGACAATGCCACAAACGACTCTCTCTCTCCCTCCCCCCCCCTCTCTTTCTTTCTCTCTCTCTCTCTCTCGTGTTCTTTTCTACACTTTAGAGATTAGAAAGTTAAGACGATGGCACTGGCAGACTTGGTGTTTGACAGGGATGGTGGTGGCTCCTTCTCACTATCTCACATTCTGGTATGGGCTAACATAGTTCTCTGGGGTCTTTACAAAGTCACTCTTTACCTCTCTGATATGAGGACTTTACCCCTCTGACGTAGACAGCTTCTGAAGGCTGTATTTCTAATAAGATTTCTCCTAATGAAACCTTAGGAGAAGGTGTCAATGTAAGAATGCCAGGAAAAATAAAATATATTCATAAGTAAAAAATATATTTATATATGAATATGTATATTTATAATAAAAATAAAACTGTTTATATTACTATGAGATGCACCATTACATTGGAGATAGGCAGTGTGAACAGGGTTTTCGTTGAAGTATTTGATGTTTTCTAAGGACTGAAAGAAGTATGATGGATGAAAAGTCACAACCTCAACTCTGGAGAAGGAGCACAGTTAGGCAATGTCACAGTTATGTCATAGTCAGATGTTTGACACTTATCAAGCTAAGAAAAAGTACTGAAGGCTCGAAGTTAGAACGTCACTAATGTTTGAGGATTACTCCAATGAGGGAAGCTCCAAGTGTATAGTAGGAAAAATAGATCAGATGGGAGAAAAGATGGTGAACGTGGTCAAGATGATGGTTCAGTAACAAAAATATCCATGAATTAGAGTCATGGTTATTGAGTGGAAATACAGACACATGCAAATGAAAGTGATATTAAGGAAGACGATTGGCTAGACGATTGCCTGTTTGGCTAGACAAGGCAATGGAGTCAGGGTAATTCTTGGATTAACCAGTCAGACACATGGATGGAGCAGGTAAGAAACACGGGGAGAAAGCTTGGAATTGGGAGAAAGGAGGGAAGGAGAACATGACATGTTTAGGGGCTTAGTAGCTATCAACTAGATTAAACAGACAATTAGTTTTAGATGTCAGCAGATCTGGACTGAGAGCTGAAGCAAAAGGAGGGAGATGGTCAGTGTGTGTGTGTGTGTGTGTGTGTGTGTGTGTGTGTGTGTGTGTGTGTGTGTGTGTGTGAGAGAGAGAGAGAGAGAGAGAGAGAGAGAGAGAGAGAGAGTTGATTAAAGATCTGTGTGTTCATAGAGGCACTAGGACTAAGAAAGCCTCATGGAGCATTGACTTTTAAGGACCTTTTTGGAAGTTACTATTTAAATCTAGCATTAGATGGAAACACATTTAAATTGTGTGGTGTGTGTGTGTGTGTGTGTGTGTGTGTGTGTGTGTGTGTGTGTGTGTTGTAAAGAAGACTTGGGAGCCTAACCTTGGCTTCTTGCAGAATAGATTTCCACCCTCCATCAAGTTGTCATACAAATTCCAAATCATGTGGTTAAATTGATTTTAAAACATTTAAAGGCATTCAATGAGAAAAATAGAAAATAAAGAAAAACAAGGCACCAAATAACCTATGAGAAAAAAAAAATTAAATCCAGTATACAATCAAAGCAACCACAAGAGGGAGTGTTGCCAAGAGTCAGAATTGGCCAGGTTGTTTTCCACTCTGACTTCCAGTATCTTTCTCTTTCGGTAACTCCTTGGCAGAGAAGGATCCGTAGTCTCCTCCCACCTTAAGCTCACAGGTGTGTGGCAGAAGCAGGTATAACATCTCCCAAGGTGCTCTTCATTAACTGTGCAGATTGGACTTCTAAGTGGCAATGCCACCGTCTGTGTTGGGGACACGTCTGTGCCCACACAATCATGACTGTTGGTGTGATGGAAGTGAGGCTCTCCCCCTTCCTCAGCCAGGCAAATCATCCAGTTTTGTTTTTGTTTCCCCTCTGGGGAGATAATGTGGTTTACATAGTTTTAGAAGTCTGGCTATCAAGAATTTTGAGGTTTGCCTAACTGGGGAGGTGAAGCAATGAATGTCAGCTAACCCAATGGTAAACGGCAGGAGTGTGCTCTGTAAAGGCCACTTTCTTCCCACTTTTCCTCCCTCCCCCCTTTTTGTATATTAACCACAAATCATCTGACTTTAAGCAAATCTCACAAGAAGCCACCAAGAAAAATGCAAAGCATCTCAAAATCTCCGAGAAAGTCCTGAGCAGACTCGTTTGCATGATGATCAGTTTATCATCTGTCTGCTTCACCTACTCACTCCTGTTGACAACATCAGGAAGCCTAACAGAAGAAATGGTTTCTAATATCTATCTCTAAGGCAGCATTTTAATGAAACAAATGCACATGAAATGCTAGAGAACAACACAACTGTGCCCTAACAAGTACTTGGACATTGATATTTTATAGGCAACTCTTACTAAGTATAGGAAAGTATCTAACATATATTTGCATTTAAGTCTTTTGATTTAGAAAGAAAGGAAACAAAAGCCCCATGCAATTGAGGCCCCTGTTACCAGCAGATTGTAATATGCTATCTTCTCTCGTCACGATAATGGGGATTTATGGACGACCATAATGTTAATATTCCTTTTGGAGTTAGACAAAGTTCACAAACAAACTCACATATATACATATATGCAAACATCCCTTTAATTCATCAGGACATATTTTGTAGTGTCTACAATTTTAAGTTCAACAATCCAGTGTCACAGTGTAGAGAAGGGCGTGCGTTCTTTCACAAAGGGGTCTATTCCTCCCACTTCTCATCTTTCTCCTGAGGGGCCTGACATGTTCTAGGTCATACGCTCCAGACCTTATTCTTTATGTTCTAGACATTTTCATGTGGTTACAGTTTGCGACTCTGTATATAACTTACTGTGAAGACAGTCAAGTAAAGACATAGGCAAAGAGAAAGCAAAGAAACTCAGTTAAAACACAGAGAACTTTATAATGTCGAAAAGTAAGTAAAAACAGATGTGAAGTTTTGAAAATCAAGACATTACTTTTTGTTTCCATTGAATTTTTAAAAGAGCATTATAAATAAGCTTTGAAGCAACACGAGATCCTCTGTTTGTTTTGCTGATAGCATCTTTTCTAAAAGGAAAACCATCAATGCATGCTTAAGTTAGAGACTAAATCATAGCTCAATATAGTGAAAGGACTGACTGTATTTGCTAGGGAGTATGTTGCTGCTGTCCTGAAATTGCTTACAGTGCCCAAATCACTTCTCAGTCCATTTGATTAGATCTTTGGAGCCTAATTTTAAACAGGCTAGTGTAAGACCTAATATTTCATCATTCACACACTTGACCCTTAGTTTTATATTTCATGCTGTTTTCTCTGCAAAAGCAAAAACTTGTTTTATTAGTCTTTGTAGTTTATTCTTAAGAAAATTGCTAACAAGTTTGACAGTAGGGATAGTAGTATGGACTTTTCCCTAGCTTTCATTCTTTTTAATCAAACTTTAGGATGCCTTACAATGTGGTCTCTAGAAACCAATGCTATTTCAAATGAGCTGTAGTCTTGAGTTTGCATTCTAGACTCACTGCCTGAACAGCTCGTGGGAGTTCTTACTGCCAGAATAAGGTGCTCGCTACCTCAGAGCCGCAGAAGTCGGGCTTCAAGGCGGCTGCCCATCTTTCCCTTCTCCAGTAGCCCCATCATGTGCAGTCACTGAATGTCTTCCAGGTGTGAGAGAATGTCCCAGGCTCAAAACTGCATCCCTGCAGAATACCCTCCCAGGGTCTAAACCAATTGTGGAAATGTCTGGCTGCTAAAATATGGAACAAGGGAAATCAGTTCATATCAGCAACATAAACTATCATCTGTCTGTTATTACATTCATTCAGCTGGGTAACATATGACTCAATAATCAAATTACCACCCTATATATCTTAAATCTGTACATTCATTCAAACACCATGTGGACATGGGAAAACAAAGATAATCTAAAATGTCATCTCTTTATTTTTTTAAATGTGTGTCTCTCTTTCTCTTATACATAAGTGAAAATTCATGAAAAAATGCGAACACTATACTATAAAAAAAGGTAAGGTCCTCAGTGAGCCCCTTCCACGATTTGACATGCTGCTAACAGTTTGATACTTAACAATTGCTTCTTCATATAATACAATGTTCTATTGTTAATAATATACAGGTGTAATTGTCTTTTAAATTTAAGTGAAATTTTGTTTCTGTGCAATAATTTAAATCTTCAAAGGTGAATAAAATTTAGGTGGAGAAAACAATCTAATTTGTTTTCATTATTTATACCCTAACTTAATTAAAGTGGTATTTAAAATAGCTTACAAAATTCAAAAGATGAGAGAGAGAGAGAGAGAGAGAGAGAGAGAGAGAGAGAGAGAGAGTCTTGCAACAACCATTCCAATAACTAAGCCACAGTAAGAGAAAGGAAATACTCAGAAACTGAAACTGTAGAGTAGTATTGGTGGAAAGGTGTACCAGATGGCACACTGAGAAGCAAAGGTGAGGAAGAACTGTGGCTGAAGCCGAGGCAGATAGAGAACTAACAAGAGAGTATAGAGCATCCAGGACCTGACAATAGGAACCTGGTACCAACCACCCTTGGTCATTGCTAAAGTGAGAGGAGCAGTCTGCCTTCTAGGATATGTGGCCTTAATGATGGGCACTAAGCCCAAAACTGTGCTTGGAGAAGTGGATGCTGGGAAAATGAATAGCCAGCCCTGCAATTCCCTTTGCCTTCCTAATCTTGTGGGCAAGTCCCATGGGCTGAACCAAGTTGGAAGGGCAGAAGGCAAGTGTTAAGTTGGCAAAGGAAGAGGTGTGCCTCTTTGTAAGCCAGTGCCCCATAAGGACAGAGCCACTGAACTCAGGTGCCAAGAACATGGAGCCCAAGAGCGATGAGCCAGACAGGTTGGGTCGGCATCTGCCGGGTGCAGCATAAGCTAGAGACGAACGCAGACCTCGAGATACAGCAGTGAAAACTCGACAGCACAGCTGCCGGCGAAATTAGAGTTGCTAGTGGTGGGGAAGCGATCACGGCGGCAAGTTCTTCAGCTGAAAACCTTTGCAGAGACTCCAAGTTTGCCAGTGTGTGAGCTGGGGAAAAAAGTGTAACTCGTGTAGTTTTTATTGTTTGTAGTAGCTTAAGCCAGCTTGAAAACATGTCCCGAAAGTCACAGCCTAACTCCTGCGAGTGATTCCGCCTCTGAGGACTTGGTTTTCCCGAGCGGCATTGTGTGCAAGGAGATGGTTGTGAAAGTGGACAGCACCAGCTCATAAAGGTTCATTTAGACAGCTCAGTGTGCAGGAGGCTCGAGGATGTTAAATGTGGACCTCCAGAGTGTCGATTGTAAACAGAAATGACGAAATAAAGTATCACTGACAGTTAAGATCAAAAGAAAGCCCAGGGTTTAAGGGAGGGTGAAAAGGTGGTGAAGAATATCTGTGGGGGATGGAGGAGGTTGGGAAGGATATCAAGTTACTTATTTTTAGCTCCTTCTGGAGAGCTGCCCTGCCTCGTTTTCACTCAGTACTGTGATGTTGTATATCATGAAACCCAGACAGCAGGAGTTTCAACCCTAGACAAGTACTAACTCATCAGGAACAGCCTTCTTGTTGTAGAACAAAACAGTTTTTCTTTTCACCACAATTGGATTATTTTATTGTGAGCATGAACTGGAGGAAGTGGAAGTGTTTGTCTATCTCTGTGCGGTTATGCAGTGAAACTCTTTTTTCCCCTCTGTATTTTTTAGTCTAAGCACAACCTGACGGAATCAGGTAAAGATGAGCACCATTCTGGGAAGGTCAAGACTGGGTCTTGTCGGAACTGGTTCCAGATAGGATTGATTAGAGGGGTTTCTAGGCCTATTACTAGAAATTTCTAAGGGGTGTTATATCATGTACGCAAACTGATTTTTTCCCTCCCTGTGGAAAAAGGGCAGAAGTTTTTTGTTTTTGTTTTATTTTGCTTTGTTTTTCACCACAGATATGTTTGAAGAATACAGGAAATTTGAGAAATAGTTAAATTCTGTGGTCAGTTAAGGAGCAATAAAACTCACAGGAAGGCAGCATGGGTTGTGTCCAAAGATGGCAAGTCAGCACTTTTTCTTGACCTGATGCCAAAGTACCTGTGGCAGGAAATTAACCTGGGCGAGGAGAGGAGAGCCTGTTGCCTTCAGGAATGGCAGGAAGAAAGAACTTAGGAGGCAGGATCAGGGAGTGATGAGTGTTTCAGGGGACCAACCAAGAGTGACAACACTTTGTCTCGGGGCAAAGTGGCCACGTAGGCATCAGTATTTTTATCATTGCTGCCGATCGTTCCTTTGGCCATTAAAGATGCCACATGCCACTGTAGCTGGGTCAACCCATTCCTGCATGTGTGGCTGAAAGGACCATTTTCTAACTAGCAGCTTCTTATTAAGCTTGTTAGCTCTCTCCTGACTCTCTTTCTCCGTGCTGTAATTGAGATTTTCTTACGACTATGCCTCTTTGGTTTGCGGTACTCCAGAGGCCTTAGTTCAAACAAGCCCCTGTTTACTCCCAACTTTGGACTGGAGTGTGAGATTGTACCTGACCTCGAGATAACTTCATGACACTTGCTGATTAGAATTTGCCTTTGGGAGGGCCCAAAGGTGTATGCCAACCACAGCAAGGACACCTGGGTGAAACAGGCTCTCAGAATTCAAGAAAAATATTCTAAGAATGAAAGCATCGTATCTTCAAAGTATATAACACTTTGACATCTCTGAAGTCATGTTGTATTTACTGATTTTAGCAGCCTTGAAATTAATTAGTAGAATATTTTTCTCTTTTAGCGACACATTAAAAATAATGGCACACTTGATGGATAGTGGTATTTTAGAGTTGAGGAAATAAAAATTAGTTGAAAAAGTAGAACTCTTGAAAAGGCATTTGGGAGCTCAAGTTTAGGTATTTTTCTCTTTTGCTTTGGGTAACCATAATGTATCCCTGGAATTTTTATTTAAGAAAGGTGAGACATTCTTATTGTATTCGGACCTGTGCATGTATCAGATATTTTTTTCCCATTGCTTAACTAGACCTAATTTGTAATGTTTACCAAAAATACAAAATGCTAAGAAAAATGTACTGAAGTTTCATTCTGGCTCTGGGTTAGTTTCATTTGTAAAATCTTTAACAAATAAGGGAACTTAAAAATGGTTACGAGTGAGCCAATCACGTTCTCTATAAAGACATGGGCAAAGACATTGTCTCTATTGAGTATATTCTAGAAAAGAATAAAAATTAATAACTTATAGCTGTTTATCCATCATTTTCAAGATCTCTGAAAAGTTGTGTCTAATGGACATGGTGTTTTTTGGAATCTCTCTGATGTTTTGTATTCTTCCATAGGATTAATTTACCATGCTTTTCCATTTGCATCAACACCACGTAAACATCTTTGCTTTGATTCTATACTTGCCAAGAAACCTTCTGAGTTAGCTTTCCAGGGGATTTACATCCTTGAAGATCTGTTGGAGTTCTTGTAGCTGGATAATCACTTTGGAATGTGGCTTAATGTGAGCACAAATTGACAGATATTCTAGTACTTCGTCCTGTCACTGTACTTTAACCTGTCTCACAAAAGTATCTCGATTCCAAGTTTATTCTGCCTCCAAAGAAATCCATTTTTGGGCCTCATATGAAGAAGCTTTACCCTAGAAATGTTGATGTGGCAGCTTGTCCCATGAGGAAGACAGTCCTGGATTAGGAGGAGATGAACCTGACAGGAGCAGCTTGCTTCTCACTTCTGTACTCTGTCTTTATTGACAAGCACAATTTCACCCGAAGCCCTTCTTGATTTTGGTGTATGTGGTGATTCCTCAAGTATCTTAATCATTTCCAGGCCTGCTTAGAAATTGTTTTAGAATAAACAATCTCTCTTTATACTCATTATGCTCTGTCCCAGGAACATGATGTACAGTTCTGGTAAGCAACCCTCAGCGAAGACATGATTAAAGTAAGAGTCCAGAGAAAGTTAACTAACATGAACAGGAAAGTAGGCTCTATACTGATTAATTAGCCTAAGTTGGTGAATTTCTTTATTAAACATTTTTCTGAGTGTAGCATAAAAAGAAGAGAGCTCTATTTACAAAGGAAGAAGGCTGAGAAAGGGGATATGAATAAAATCTATAAAATTATGGAAACTATGCTTTCTTATTTATTAAATCCGGATATACGAGGACTCAGGGCACTCTCAGAAGCTTAAACGAGTTCTACAATGAGCAGAAACTTGTGGAATGCATTATCCCAGGATGTGGCACAGATTGAAAACATAAAGAGATTTATTAAAAGTGTAGATAAGCTCGTGGATAGCAGACTGAGGAGACAGTGATATCTTGAGTATTCCACACACTTAAAGGAGGTCAGCCCTAATCTTCCATCACCTGTCCCTTGATGTGCCCGTCTAAAGAAGGTGAACGAGCCTGAGTCAGATATATTAGAGTCTGATTAGGCCAGAAAGGCAACTGCTAAAATGTGGAAAAACTGAGTCCTTTGTATTACTCAGATTCTGGAGAAATCAGCTGCCTTGTGGGTGCTGCAGCACTGGTGTGCAGAGCCTCCATGGAGCGCGAACCTTCCCAGTGGTCCAGGCCATCTGATCTTTGTTATCGGAAGAGAAATGTACAGTGTGTTGAGTGCAAGCAGGATTAGGGAGTCTTTCTTCCAGGGACCGCCATGTTGCTTGTGTCAAACTTTTTTTTTAAGCACAAATGACCAGGGTTTTGTCTCCAAATTAATGTGTAATAAATGGGATCCAGTAATATATATATTTAAAAAAAAACCAGAAATAACAGTTTCCTTTAAGTTATATCCTTTTAAAATGTTCCTGGAAAAGGGCCTCTATTCTTTTATTTAAAATAAAACTGGAAATGTGGTAGAAATATTTTTGTAGTAATTTTTTTTTTACAAATAAATTTTATTGGTATTCTTTGTTGTCTCTCCCAGTATGAATTAGTTCCTTGCATGATTTACTTCTGTTCTCAACTGAGAAGGCTGCAAGTAATTTAAAGTCAGACCGCCTGAAGCCGTGCTATGAGGATGCATGTGGTGCTGCCTCGCACCTCCTCTTTTCGTGGATGATAATAATAGTCTTTCTTTCACGAGTGTGTTGGCATGTTTTAAAAGGACATCTCCACATGCATGCGTAAACATGTATTTGTATACACACGAGGGAGAGGGAACTATAAAACTACGAGGGAGTAATCAATTGTGAACATGGATGGCCCTTGCCTTCCTGCCTAGTACTCTGTAGCTTCGCAGAGCCAAGTTATGTTTTCAATATTTTGTGGTTGCAGATATGGTGTTCTTGAAAACTACAATGTCAAATATGAAAAGAATGAATTAATATCCTCATATATTTTTATATCATATATAGTAAAAATGACTATCTTAGCTTTTTTTTTTTTATTAACTTGAGTATTTCTTATATACATTTCGAGTGTTATTCCCTTTCCCGGTTTCCGGGCAAACATCCCCCTCCCCCCTCCCCTTCCTTATGGGTGTTCCCCTCCCAACCCTCCCCCCATTGCCGCCCTCCCCCCATAGACTAGTTCACTGGGGGTTCAGTCTTAGCAGGACCCAGGGCTTCCCCTTCCACTGGTGCTCTTACTAGGATATTCATCGCTACCTATGGGGTCAGAGTCCAGGGTCAGTCCATGTATAGTCTTTAGGTAGTGGCTTAGTCCCTGGAAGCTCTGGTTGCTTGGCATTGTTGTACTTTTGGGGTCTCGAGCCCCTTCAAGCTCTTCCAGTTCTTTCTCTGATTCCTTCAACAGGGGACCTATTCTCAGTTCAGTGGTTTGCTGCTGGCATTCGCCTCTGTATTTACTGTATTCTGGCTGTGTCTCTCAGGAGCGATCTACATCCGGCTCCTGTCGGTCTGCACTTCTTTGCTTCATCCATCTTGTCTAATTGGGTGGCTGTATATGTATGGGCCACATGTGGGGCAGGCTCTGAATGGGTGTTCCTTCAGTCTCTGTTTTAATCTTTGCCTCTCCCTTCCCTGCCAAGGGTATTCTTTTTCCTCATTTAAAGAAGGAGTGAAGCATTCACATTTTGATCATCCGTCTTGAGTTTCGTTTGTTCTAGGGATCTAGGGTAATTCAAGCATTTGGGCTAATAGCCACTTATCAATTAGTGCATACCATGTATGTCTTTCTGTGATTGGGTTAGCTCACTCAGGATGATATTTTCCAGTTCCAACCATTTGCCTACGAATTTCATAAACTCGTTGTTTTTGATAGCTGAGTAATATTCCATTGTGTAGATGTACCACATTTTCTGTATCCATTCCTCTGTTGAAGGGCATCTGGGTTCTTTCCAGCTTCTGGCTATTATAAATAAGGCTGCGATGAACATAGTGGAGCACGTGTCTCTTTTATATGTTGAGGCATCTTTTGGGTATATGCCCAAGAAAGGTATAGCTGGATCCTCAGGCAGTTCAATGTCCAATTTTCTGAGGAACCTCCAGACTGATTTCCAGAATGGTTTTACCAGTCTGCAATCCCACCAACAATGGAGGAGTGTTCCTCTTTCTCCACATCCTCGCCAGCATCTGCTGTCACCTGAGTTTTTGATCTTAGCCATTCTCACTGGTGTGAGGTGAAATCTCAGGGTTGTTTTGATTTGCATTTCCCTTATGACTAAAGATGTTGAACATTTCTTTAGGTGTTTATCAGCCATTCGGCATTCCTCAGCTGTGAATTCTTTGTTTAGCTCTGAACCCCATTTTTTAATAGGGTTATTTGTTTCCCTGCGGTCTAACTTCTTGAGTTCTTTGTATATTTTGGATATAAGGCCTCTATCTGTTGTAGGATTGGTAAAGATCTTTTCCCAATCTGTTGGTTGCCGTTTTGTCCTAACCACAGTGTCCTTTGCCTTACAGAAGCTTTGCAGTTTTATGAGATCCCATTTGTCGATTCTTGATCTTAGAGCATAAGCCATTGGTGTTTTGTTCAGGAAATTTTTTCCAGTGCCCATGTGTTCCAGATGCTTCCCTAGTTTTTCTTCTATTAGTTTGAGTGTGTCTGGTTTGATGTAGAGGTCCTTGATCCACTTGGACTTAAGCTTTGTACAGGGTGATAAGGATGGATCGATCTGCATTCTTCTACATGTTGCCCTCCAGTTGAACCAGCACCATTTGCTGAAAATGCTATCTTTTTTCCATTGGATGGTTTTGGCTCCTTTGTCAAAAATCAAGTGACCATAGGTGTGTGGGTTCATTTCTGGGTCTTCAATTCTATTCCATTGGTCTATCTGTCTGTCTCTGTACCAATACCATGCAGTTTTTATCACTATTGCTCTGTAATACTGCTTGAGTTCAGGGATAGTGATTCCCCCCTGAAGTCCTTTTATTGTTGAGGATAGCTTTAGCTATCCTGGGTTTTTTGTTATTCCAGATGAATTTGCAAATTGTTCTGTCTAACTCTTTGAAGAATTGGATTGGTATTTTGATGGGGATTGCATTGAATCTGTAGATTGCTTTTGGTAAAATGGCCATTTTTACTATATTAATCCTGCCAATCCATGAGCATGGGAGATCTTTCCATCTTCTGAGGTCTTCTTCAATTTCTTTCCTCAGTGTCTTGAAGTTCTTATTG
This sequence comes from Rattus norvegicus, assembly GCF_021556685.1. Classification (NCBI taxonomy): domain Eukaryota; kingdom Metazoa; phylum Chordata; class Mammalia; order Rodentia; family Muridae; genus Rattus; species Rattus norvegicus. The sequence goes on along the minus strand of NC_141539.1, from coordinate 80,967,581 downwards.
TACAGATCTTTTACTTGCTTGGTTAAAGTCACACCGAGGTACTTTATATTATTTGGGTCTATTATGAAGGGTGTCATTTCCCTACTTTCTTTCTCGGCTTGTTTCTCTTTTGTATAGAGGAAGGCAACTGATTTATTTGAGTTAATTTTATACCCAGCCACTTTGCTGAAGTTGTTTATCAGCTTTAGTAGTTCTCTGGTGGAACTTTTGGGATCACTTAAATATACTATCATGTCATCTGCAAATAGTGATATTTTGACCTCTTCTTTTCCGATCTGTATCCCCTTGATCTCCTTTTGTTGTCTGATTGCTCTGGCTAGAACTTCAAGAACTATATTGAAAAAGTAGGGAGAGAGTGGGCAGCCTTGTCTAGTCCCTGATTTTAGTGGGATTGCTTCAAGTTTCTCTCCATTTAGTTTAATGTTAGCAACTGGTTTGCTGTATATGGCTTTTACTATGTTTAGGTATGGGCCTTGAATTCCTATTCTTTCCAGGACTTTTATCATGAAGGGGTGTTGAATTTTGTCAAATGCTTTCTCAGCATCTAATGAAATGATCATGTGGTTTTGTTCTTTCAGTTTGTTTATATAATGGATCACGTTGATGGTTTTCCGTATATTAAACCATCCCTGCATGCCTGGGATGAAGCCTACTTGATCATGGTGGATGATTGTTTTGATGTGCTCTTGAATTCGGTTTGCCAGAATTTTATTGAGTATTTTTGCGTCGATATTCATAAGGGAAATTGGTCTGAAGTTCTCTTTCTTTGTTGGGTCTTTGTGTGGTTTAGGTATAAGAGTAATTGTGGCTTCATAGAAGGAATTCGGTAGGGCTCCATCTGTTTCAATTTTGTGGAATAGTTTGGATAATATTGGTATGAGGTCTTATATGAAGGGTTGATAGAATTCTGCACTAAACCCGTCTGGACCTGGGCTCTTTTTGGTCGGGAGACCTTTAATGACTGCTTCTATTTCCTTAGGAGTTATGGGGTTGTTTAACTGGTTTATCTGTTTCTGATTTAACTTCGATACCTGGTATCTGTCTAGGAAATTGTCCATTTCCTGAAGATTTTCAAATTTTGTTGAATATAGGTTTTTATAGAAAGATCTGATGATTTTTTGAATTTCCTCTGAATCTGTAGTTATGTCTCCCTTTTCATTTCTGATTTTGTTAATTTGGACGCACTCTCTGTGTCCTCTCGTTAGTCTGGCTAAGGGTTTATCTATCTTGTTGATTTTCTCAAAGAACCAACTTTTGGTTCTGTTGATTCTTTCTATGGTCCTTTTTGTTTCTACTTGGTTGATTTCCGCTCTGAGTTTGATTATTTCCTGCCTTCTACTCCTCCTGGGTGTATTTGCTTCTTTTTGTTCTAGAGCTTTTAGGTGTGCTGTCAAGCTGCTGACATATGCTCTTTCCTGTTTCTTTCTGCAGGCACTCAGCGCTATGAGTTTTCCTCTTGGCACAGCTTCCATTGTGTCCCATAAGTTTGGTATGTTGTACCTTCATTTTCATTAAATTCTAAAAAGTCTTTAATTTCTTTCTTTATTTCTTCCTTGACCAGGTTATCATTGAGTAGAGCATTATTCAACTTCCACGTATATGTGGGCATTCTTCTCTTACTGTTATTGAAGACCAGTTTTAGGCCGTGGTGGTCCGATAGCACGCATGGGATTATTTCTATCTTTCTGTACCTGTTGAGGCCCGTTTTTTGACCAATTATATGGTCAATTTTGGAGAAAGTACCATGAGGAGCTGAGAAGAAGGTATATCCTTTTGCTTTAGGATAGAATGTTCTATAAATATCCGTTAAGTCCATTTGGCTCATGACTTCTCTTAGTCTGTCTACATCACTGTTTAATTTCTGTTTCCATGATCTGTCCATTGATGAGAGTGGTGTGTTGAAATCTCCCACTATTATTGTGTGAGGTGCAATGTGTGTTTTGAGCTTTAGTAAGGTTTCTTTTACGTATGTAGGTGCCCTTGTATTTGGGGCATAGATATTTAGGATTGAGAGTTCATCTTGGTGGATTTTTCCTTTGATGAATATGAAGTGTCCTTCCTTATCTTTTTTGATGACTTTTAGTTGGAAATTGATTTTATTTGATATTAGAATGGTACTCCAGCTTGCTTCTTCTGACCATTTGCTTGGAAAGTTGTTTTCAAGCCTTTCACTCTGAGGTAGTGTCTGTCTTTGTCTCTGAGGTGTGTTTCCTGTAGGCAGCAGAATGCAGGGTCCTCGTTGCGTATCCAGTTTGTTAATCTATGTCTTTTTATTGGGGAGTTGAGGCCATTGATATTGAGAGATATTAAGGAATAGTGATTATTGCTTCCCGTTATATTCATATTTGGATGTGAGGTTATGTTTGTGTGCTTTCATTCTCTTTGTTTTGTTGCCAAGACGATTAGTTTCTTGCTTCTTCTAGGGTATAGCTTGCCTCCTTATGTTGGGCTTTACCATTTATTATCCTTTGTAGTGCTGGATTTGTAGAAAGATATTGTGTAAATTTGGTTTTGTCATGGAATATCTTGGTTTCTCCATCAATGTTAATTGAGAGTTTTGCTGGATACAGTAACCTGGGCTGGCATTTGTATTCTCTTAGGGTCTGTATGACATCAGTCCAGGATCTTCTGGCCTTCATAGTTTCTGGCGAGAAGTCTGGTGTGATTCTGATAGGTCTCCCTTTATATGTTACTTGACCTTTTTCCCTTACTGCTTTTAATATTCTTTCTTTATTTTGTGCGTTTGGTGTTTTGACAATTATGTGACGGGAGGTGTTTCTTTTCTGGTCCAATCTATTTGGAGTTCTGTAGGCTTCTTGTATGTCTATGGGTATCTCTTTTTTTAGGTTAGGGAAGTTTTCTTCTATGATTTTGTTGAAGATATTTACTGGTCCTTTGAGTTGGGAGTCTTCACTCTCTTCTATACCTATTATCCTTAGGTTTGATCTTCTCATTGAGTCCTGGATTTCCTGTATGTTTTGGACCAGTAGCTTTTTCCGCTTTACATTATCTTTGACAGTTGAGTCAATGATTTCTATGGAATCTTCTGCTCCTGATATCCTATCTTCCATCTCTTGTATTCTGTTGGTGAAGCTTGTATCTACAGCTCCTGTCTCTTCTTTTGGTTTTCTATATCCAGGGTTGTTTCCATGTGTTCTTTCTTGATTGCTTCTATTTCCATTTTTAATTCCTTCAACTGTTTGATTGTGTTTTCCTGGAATTCTTTCAGGGATTTTTGTGTCTCCTCTCTATCGGCTTCTACTTGTTTATTTATGTTTTCCTGGAATTCTTTCAGGGATTTTTGTGTCTCCTCTCTATGGGCTTCTACTTGTTTATTTATGTTTTCCTGGAATTCTTTCAGGGATTTTTGTGATTCTTTCAGGCATTTTTGCGATTCCTCTCTGTAGGCTTCTACTTGTTCTCTAAGGGAGTTCCTCATGTCTTTCTTGAAGTCCTCCAGCATCATGATCAAATATGGTTTTGAAAATAGATCTTGCTTTTCTGGTGTGTTTGGATATTCCATGTTTGTTTTGATGGGAGAATTGGGCTCCGATGGTGCCATGTAGTCTTGGTTTCTGTTGCTTGGGTTCCTGCGCTTGCCTCTCGCCATCAGATTATCTCTAGTGTTACTTTGTTCTGCTATTTCTGACAGTGGCTAGACTGTCCTATAAGCCTGTGTGTCAGGAGTGCTGTAGACCTGTTTTCCTCTCTTTCAGTCAGTTATGGGGACAGAGTGTTCTGCTTTCGGGCGTGTAGTTTTTCCTCTCTACAGGTCTTCAGCTGTTCCTGTGGGTCTGTGTCTTGAGTTCACCAGGCAGCTTTCTTGCAGCAGAAAATTTGGTCTTACCTGTGGTCCCGAGGCTCAAGTTTGCTCGTGGGGTGCTGCCCACGGGCTCTCTGCAGCGGCAGCAACCAGGAAGACCTGTGCCGCCCTTTCCGGGAGCTTCAGTGCACCAGGGTTCCAGATGGTCTTTGGCTTTTTCCTCTGGCGTCGGAGATGTGTGTGCAGGGAGCAGTCTCTTCTGGTTTCCCAGGCTTGTCTGCCTCTCTGAAGGTTTAGCTCTCCCTCCCATGGGATTTGGGTGCAGAGAACTGTTTATCCGGTCTGTTTCTTTCAGGTTCCGGCGGTGTCTCAGGCAGGGGTCCTGCCGCTCCTGGGCCCTCCCCCACGGGAGCCCAGAGGCCTTATACAGTTTCCTCTTGGGCCAGGGATGTGGGCAGGGGTGAGCAGAGTTGGTGGTCTCTTCCGCTCTGCAGCCTCAGGAGTGCCCACCTGACCAGGCGGTTGGGTCTCTCTCTCACCCTTATCTTAGCTTTTAAACAAATAATTCCTTTTAGCTAGTTCATAGTGTTTTGCAGGTCTCAAGAACTAGAAGATGAGATTTTACCTCAGGTCTTTTTGCATCATATTTATAGCCTTTCTTATGTATGATACACGAGGCATGCGTGTTAGACACTAATAAGGCATCATGTCTGAATCATGCATCCCTCACTTTTTGTAACTGAACAGGCCATGGAATTATACTTAATTACCAGCATCTGGAAGCATTTTAAAACCTAAAATAGGTTTCAATTTATTAACAATTAAATCACATTGAAATGTAGATAGGAAATGATTTTTTTTATATAACTAAGTGGTACACTTGCAAATGATACAGTCTTAATATCAAAGAGTAACAAAAGCTAAGGAAGAAAACACACATAAAACTTTCTAAGATATTCATTTCATGAGCATTTTCAATTACAATTATCAAACCACAAAGTATTGTTGTGTTTCTAGACTATAAGAAACATTGTATTGTTCATGGTTGGATCTTACCCACAAAGAGCTCCAAGTGAGTTATCATTCCCACCTTATTGGAAAAGAAAAGAGTCTCAGAATTGGGAAGCATTTTGCCACCTCTCTCTGTGTCTCTGTCTCTGTCTCTGTCACACACACACACATACACACATGTTGGGAGCGATGCCCTTAAACCCTCCACTATTGATGTTATTATTATGGTTAGAGTTAAGTATGACTGGGTTCATGGATAATCCCCAGCCAGCTGCAGAAGACTAATACGAATCTGGTGGTCAGGATGAATAATGATATGATAAAGTTCTGACCTTGCTGAGAAATACATCTGATGTTAAGATACCCAATATGATGACCTGTAACCTTTCTGAAAAACCAACATCCTGGTGACTAATAATATGACAAACCTGTAACCTTTCTAGCATCCTGTTAATGTCAGTCAATTCCCTGACCATACAAATATTGTGTCCTCGGCCTGCGTAAATGTTTCTTACTTCCCCCCTCCCTCTGCTACCCCTGTTATGGTATAAATTCAGCCTTGGGAAAAAATAAAATTGTCGTCTTGATCAGACTCTTGTCTTGGCGTCCTTCTTTGCGTCTCTTGTCCCCCATTCTCTTCCAGGTACCCTCAGTACCCGTAGTTGACACACGCACAGACACACAGACAGACAGACACATATATACACACAGACAGACACACACACACACACACACACACACACACACCTTAATTCTGGAAATTTTATTTTATGCATACAGGTTATAAAACTTATTTTCACAAGTAAATACGTCTCTATACACATGCCTAGCTTTATTTTTTGCACTTGGTCAGGTTGAGAGACTAATGGTCTGAATGCTCACGCTCTTCCTGTGTCTCTGCTTTTCCTCATGGTCTCACTGACATGGTGGTAGCACTGCCTGTCATTCCTCCCTACAGCTCAGACTGTCCATCTGGGATCACTTTGCTTCTTCTCTGAAATTCTGTACTCGCTGTCTGATGCTGGGAACATCCCTATACTTTTCCAAGAACGTTTTTATATTAAGGGTGTTTTATATTATGTGTGTGTATGTATGTGCTTTGGGTGGGTGGGGGTGGGGTTATGCAGTAGAATTGTAAGTTGGCAGCTCCTTTATGTCAAATATGTGTCGTTCAAGAGGTAATTTGTCCTCCTTACCTCTACCTGCCTTCACTGTTTCTTTGGTGTACTTTTGTCATGATGTAAGTGACAAGCTGGTTTAGTTTGCTATCTTTATTTACAGTGTCACTGGGACTCCTGGGAATTTTTGATCCATGGCTTTCATTCCATTGGTTCTAAACTATTGTCAGTCAGCTCTTCATATTTTATTTCTGGTCCTGATCCATTATTTTTCCTCCTCTTTTCCTGGAAGCTTGGCTAAATATTTATTAACCTCACTCCTCAGCCCCTGAACTCTAATCTATCTTTATATTGCATTTTCCTCATTGTCTGGAATTTTGAATAATTTCTTTTGTGTTATTTTTTCCTCTCCCCCATGTTATTTTTTATTGCACTGTTTTTTCCTTCATTTATATTCAGAATGCAGTTGAACCCACCCATCAAGTCTTTAAAAAAACTCATTTCATTTAGAAATATTTTGAAGCATTTAAAACTTATAGGTTGTTTTTAAAATATAAGCAATACAATGAACACTTCTGAACCTTTTCCCAGATCCACCTTTTACCAGTTCTTTACTTCATTTTTCCAATTTCCTTTTAGATATGTATAATCACATAATTTTATATATGTACATATGGATATGAGTAGATACATGTAATCTTTTAAATGAATCATTATGAATCATATATACATATATATATCCTTATCCATGACTTCCAATGTTTATTTCTGAAGAACAAAATATTTCATATAACCATGGATATATATATATATATATATATATATATTATAGGTATCAATGTCAACACATTTTTGCACGCTAAAAGTAGCCCTTCAAAGTGTGTTCCTAGAAGGCTTTTGTGTAACAGCTGTCATCACTCATATGCTATATTTTCAGTCAACTACATCTTGGTTTTGGTCATATTTCTTTTTCCTCAAGCACCATGCGCTTACACAGCTCCCAGGTATTTCAGGCAACTCTCATTCTTTCAACCCTCTTCAGATCTGGAACACTGTCCAAGCCTTGCTTTTCACCTTTTATGATATTTGCATTTAGAAAGACAATAGCCCCTACCCTGGGGCCTTTTAAACAGAAAATTCTGGAAAGTTTGCCTAATGCTAGATTGGTCTTCATATGAAGATGGATTGGTGATATCATATCCTTTTTTTTTTTTAAAGCACATTATGTCTTAAAGTGATTATATGACTTTTTATCAAACATCTAGGTCATATTATTTCTCCAATATATCATTAAATCCCACCCACCTTGGTTGTAACATTTTGTGATCTCAGGAATATCCTTCTTCATGGAATCTTCCATTTTGTTTGATTTATCTATTATTCAGTGAAGCTGCTTCTCTGTTACATGTGATACCTCAATTATTGCCAAAACCACTTTTAACTTAATTTATCTTTTAACTCTAAAGCATGCATTCAGTTCTTTTTCAAATGTGTTCAGTAGGAACACATTTGTATAGTTTTCTTTCCTTTTAGATTTCACCCCCTGCTCCCTTTAACATCTTTAGTTGGTGGAATTTAAGAACGTTTGTCAATGACAGTGTTCGAGGTTGTAAAGATCAGTTTGTGCGTGTCGCTGTTGTTAGGATTCTTGTTATGTATTGTCTGTTCTCAGTGATGTAAACTTTGTCTGAAGCTCAAGGGCCACTATCTAGTCAGGCTTCTGGGCACATTTATCTCTACTCCCTCCCTCATAGCCAACCCCCCCTTAGACTCACCATGGGATTGGGAATGTGATGGAGTGAACTTACTGTGTGATCATTTGAAGAAAAAAATTTTTTTGTTGGAAAGTTCTTCTATTTCTTTTCACCTTGTTGGACCAGAACTTCAATTTCTATTTCCCCTGTTGTAAACCGTTTGCAATTTTCCCCTATGTTGCATCCATGACATATGTTCCTGGACAACAGTGTCTAAGTTTGTTTCTCAGAGTTCTGCTTCAGTTTCTTGAGCTTGGTTATTCTGTCAGCTTTCCAATAGGCTTAAGAATATTTTTTAATACTTCATTCAATGTTATTTCAAGTGACCTAGGTAGGCTTCTCGTTGACCTAAGCAGGCTACCACATTTTCCCATAGTAGAATATCTATGTTCGGCATTCTGGACTCCCCCTCCCCCCTCGTTTCTCAGATCTTTATCTAGCTCTCAAGTCCAATTTTGTCATCACCTCTCCCATTAAGAGTTCTTTGAACAAATCCTTCCTTCAAAGGATTATAAGTCAGAATTCTCTGATGCTCACTGGTTCATATGTGTATACTGTGTATGTACAAATATACTGTATGGCTGATTTTGCTTTCCAGTGTTTTCAGAGTAGGTGGGGTGACAAATTCCTTGAGAACAATTCCCCATGTTCTTTGGGGAATTGGTGTTTTACCTTGATGTCGCCTTGTTTAGTTTGTTGTCCTTCATATAAATATCTAATAATTATTTGCAGAAAGAGATTCCTTTATAAACATTGAATTGAGATAGGCCAAGAGATAGAGTGATTAGTAAAATATAAAGACTACGAAACACTCTGACTTAATTTGCTTAGTGGGATATTGATGTGCTTGCTAGTTTTATGTTAACTGGACTCATTAAAGTCATCAGAGAGGAGGGAGCCTTAATTGAGAAAATGCCTCCAAAGGTCTGGCTGTAGGCAATCTTATGGCATTTTGTAAATTAGTGATTGTTGAGGGGGTGACCAGCCTATTGTGAGTAGTATCAGCCCTGGGCTACTTGTCTTGAGTTCTATAAGAAAACAGGCTGTGCAAGCTATGGGGAGCAAACCAGTAAGCGGCACTCCTTTATGGCCTCCGTATCAGCTCTTGCCTCCAGTGTCTGGTCCTGCTTGAGTTCCTGCCCTGACTTCTTTCAGTTCTCAAATACTATATAGAAATGTAAGCCAAACATACCCCTTTCACCCAAAGTTGCTTTTGGTTATCACAATGATGGTACCCCTAAGACAGTTAGTTAGTCATGGTGTAGGCAATTGTAGCCAAATTGCGATGATCATGAAGGAATACAATCTGTTTGTGTTTTGTTTGTTTGGTTTTTGTTACCAAACAGAAATAAGTTTGCTATATTTGGAATTTCACAACTCATTGGCTGGAAAGTATTTAAAGAGAAGGCAGCATTGAACAAATTCCAGGATTAGAACAGATAGGTGGTAATTATCCTATTTGGAATTCTCTAGAGTGCAGGAACCAATAGGAAATCAGTCCATTACAGATATGTTTATAGATATAGGAAAAGAGATTTATTAGAAAAACTGGCAGTTGGGGAGATGGCTCAGTGGTTGAGAGCACTAGCTGGTTTTGCAGAGAATCAGAGTTTTCTTCCTAGCACGTACGTTGTGGGTGGCTCACAACTTCCTATAATTCTAGTCACAGGAGATCCAATTCCTTTTTCTTGCCTCTGTGGGCACTGCATGCATGTAGTTCACAGACATGCATGCAGGAAAAGCACACATATAAAATTAGTCAAATTTTTAAAAACATTATTTCACTTTTTATGGGTCCTGAGAAGCCCTACAACTGGTTGTCTGCAGCTGGGGACCCTGAAATATCCAGCAGCATGGCTCAGTCTGAGTGTGAAAGCCTCAGATATGCAGAACTCATGGTGTACGTTTTATGTCAAGTTCTAAAACCTCCAAATCTAATCTTCCCCCAGTGTAAGTTCTAGAATCAAAGTTCCAGAGAGCCTGGGGTTTTCAATGTCTAAGCAAGAGATGTGTTAAGACTCTAGGGAGGAAAGAGGAAGAAGAAGGGGAGGAAGCAGGGAGCAGTGCTGAGATCTTTTCTAGATCGTTTTGTTCTGTCTACATCTCCAGCCAACAGGATGCTGTCTGCCCACACCCCGACTCATCAGAGCCCTCTGAACACCCTCAGGGACACACTCAGCTGCAAGGTTTTGCTACTTCCCTAGAGCTTTCTTAATCCAGTCAAGTTGACATTTCAAGATGACGTCCACAGTGATACTCAGCAACACACACTGCTGTAGTTTCAGGCCAAACCTTTGGTTTTTATTCAGGTCCTAATGTCTGATGACTACATAGTGGTGGTTTGTGTTTTGAGCCTAGCAACATCCAAGCTGCTGCTTATGACAAGGCCAGTTTCTTCTGTCATAGGATTCAGCTGGCTGCCCCTTCTCCACAGGTCCCAGTTATGCTGAAAGCTCCAGAATCCTACAGCTATCAGCTTCTTGCTCTGTCTTCACAGTGTGGTCCCTAGTTGGTGCCTGGACTATCTACAATGCTTTCTTGCTCCATTATGTCTTTCTCTGTGTTCACTTAGGGACGAGAGACAACTGACATCCTCTCTCTGCTAAGGAAGCTGTTATTCTAGTCCACTGACTTAGATGCCCATAGTTCATCTGAAACTTCAACATTTTACATTTAATGTCATGCTTCCTAATTATTTTGTAAGTGTCTTTTCTCTTTCAAATCTTGATTGTTCGTTTCTTAAATGATACCTTTGGTGTTCGTTTTCAGTTCTCCCCGGAAGCCTAATGATCTTGCTATGGTACTGACTACGCATGCAAAAATTATTTGTTGACCCGTTGCTTGTAACATAGCAAGCTTCTGAATAGCTCTCAAATCTTCAGCTCTTCCTGCCTCTCCACTGATAAAATCAATAAAATCGCAGGATATTCTAGGAGTTGGGTTGAACAGAGGGTCTTTTTGTTTTGCTTCTTTCAGTCTTTGGTTTGAAAATGGCTTCATGTCGCAGCCTAGCAGCTTTGGTCATTTAAGAATGGAAGTCTGTGAGCTGCAGAACCAGAATGACAATCCAAGCACAGTGGTCACGGGTTAGGACAATTCCCAGTCTTTTGATTCTTCTCTGAGAACACAGACACAGCACCGTTTGCCCTGTAATAGGTAAAGTACTGTGGGATGCCGTATTGCTTTCCTTTCCTGACTTCCATTCCTGACTATAGATTTGGTTTACATCAACACATTGGTGAAAGTTATACCAATTGGATTTGCTTAATCCATATGGAGTTAAAAAAAAATCAAAGACTCACCAAAACAAAGTATTTTATTACTTCTGTTCTGTTTATCGACTCCTCTCAGTGTTTTATTTAGACAGTTACAGCTACTCTGTACATAGCAGAACCTATCAGTGGATTAGAATATGTTGGGTGTCTACAGGGGGGGACGTGTTGCTCTGACCATTTTCCCATGGAAATCTTTGCCAGCCCTTACAGTTCCCTGGTGCGTTAAGTCTACTTTTTGGAGGTGGCCTCCCCTTAGGCAGCCATTCCTAAGAGCCTTTCAAGAACCTAAAATGTTGCCATTGGACCATTTCCCAGAAGGAAATTGAACCACAATTTTTTTTGAAGTCAGGGAACTCTCTACCAGGAGTATGTCATGTGTCTAGACATATTCTGATGTGTTTTTCATTACAATAATGCAATAACACGAGCTGTACCAAATGATAGGGTAAATTCATTAAGCTTGTTTTCTCATCCGTTTCTTACACAACACTCAGTGTAAGGACAGAAATGAACTACCTACATGGGACATATCGTTTTTTCCCCTTTCCTTTCTGATCCCTTTGAACTCGATTCCCTTTCCCTATTATTTTCTTCTCTCTCTCTCTCTCTCTCTCTCTCTCTCTCTCTCTCTCTCTCTCTCTTTCCTAAAAAGGGTTGAAAAGTCAGAGTTTATCAATTCTGCCTTCTTTTCTCAGTTGGTTCAGTTGATTACAGAGGAGCAAAGACATCATCCTGGACTGCCTAATACAGAACTTGGGAATTACAAATAAATCAACAGATGCATGAGGGAGAGAATGAAATTTAACTAAGGAAATTGGGGCCTCTGCTGCCATGAAGAAAATAAATGAGACAATGTAGAGTCATTATAAGAGGACTGGGTGGTCCACAAGAAAGAGGCCAGATTGTGCAAACTGACATTTGAGGAATCAGCCTGAATGTTGTTCCTTGGGACCAGTGGGTATCATAGCAAAGTGTGCTTTATTCGTGGAATGCTCAAGCCTTGGCAGACAAGGGAGACTCTGAAATATAGGAGGGCTTAACCTCCGAGTATCCAAACTGTGCTTCCTATTTAGAATAGAAAGTTCACGGACCCTTACGAGAGAATCTCCCTGGCATGTCAACTAGACCACCCCTGCCCTAGCACGGATCACAGCACACCTATAGGGAAAGAGTTCCTTTTCTCACTGCCTCCACTGACTTCCTTGTGGAAACAGTAGTGGTGGGCTAGCTTGCCCCTACAACCAGCTTCAGTTTATAGCAAAAAAAAAAAAAAAAAAAGACAAAAAAAAAAACAAAAAACAAAACAACAACAACAAAAAAAAAAAAAAAAACATGGACAACTATAACAAAACAAAAAGTCTCCTGGCTCAGGCCCCTCTGTGCATTTTAGGTTTTTTGTTCCATGATCATAACCCATTAAAATTTCTGGTTTTGGGGGTTTTCTTTGGCTTCTCCCTCTAAGATGTATTTCCTTCTCCCTATCTCCTCTAGCTTCCTAAATTCTACCCCCCAGTTTTGTTTCTGACTACAACTAACTAACAAAGCTTTCTCATGTAGTTGCTTCCCATTTTCAATGCAACATTTTATTAACTCTTTGAGATGCTCCTAAACATGTACAATCTGTTTTGATTTATCCCTACTTCTTTACTACTCCTGGACCTACCCCATTTCCCTCCCAACCTTATGTCTTAATTCTTTTATCTAATAACGCACTGATTAAAACTGCTGTACAGCAAACACAGAGGCGAATGCCAGCAGCAAACCACTGAACTGAGAACGGGACCCCCGTTGAAGGAATCAGAGAAAGAACTGGAAGAGCTTGAAGGGGCTCGAGACCCCATATGAACAACAATGCCAAGCAACCAGAGCTTCCAGGGACTAAGCCACTACCCAAAGACTATACATGGACTGACCCTGGACTCTGACCTCATAGGTAGCAATGAATATCCTAGTAAGAGCACCAGTGGAAGGGGAAGCCCTGGGTCCTGCCAAGACTGAACCCCCAGTGAACGTGATTGTTGTGGGGAGGGCGGCAATGGGGGGAGGATGGGGAGGGGAACACCAATATAGAAGGGGAGGGGGATGTTTGCCCGGAAACCGGGAAAGGGAATAAGACTCGAAATGTAAATAAGAAATACTCAAGTTAATAAAAAAAAACTGTGCTGTTCATATATGCACATGTATGATGTACTGTTCATATATGCACATGTATGATGTGCGGCTATCCACTGGAGCAAGGTGGGACGTATTGGGGGACACACTCTCAAAAAAAAAAAAAAAACTGGCTCTCACCTGCTCTTCCTTTCAGCAGCAGCCACTGGACTATCAATACTTCCTCAGCTCAGGGTGGGAGATTATGAGCCTCTCCCAGTCTCCGCCTGAGTGCTGACTGGTCTGATCTTGTACAGGTTGTGTGCAAGCAATCATAGACTGTGAGTGAATGAGCACAATGGTTAGGTCAGGCCCAGAAAACTCTGCTTCTAGTTTTTGCTTTGCAGGTGGGTGTTGTCTCCCATTTTCTAATGTGAAGAGAGCTTGGAGGCTCTACTGCAACGTTGCTTTTGTGGCCTATGAGCCAAGCTGACCTTGAGCTATGTTTCATTTGGCAAATTTAGGCTTTATTTTCATGGTTTTATGTTAAAGAAGTAAATTGCAGTATTTTTGAAAACAAGAAAAATTCACATTAGATCAATTTTCTGACTTTTCAATGAAACTTTGGAAGGTTTGGCAATCAGTGGCTACAGAGCCACGTTAGTTTTCATCTCAGTTTAGCGTAGTTTCTACCCCTCTATGCTTCATTCTTACAATTATTCTTAAGAAAGAGCTTCATTAAGTCAAGATGCTGTAACAAAAATGCCACATACTGGAAGGTTTAAGAGAAGCGCATATCTTACAGTTCTAGAGTACGAAAGTCTGAGGTCTGTGTGCCAGTGTTCTGGTGAAGGTTATCTTCCAGAAAGAAAGCTGATCTTTGAGGTGCTCTAATCAGGAGAATTCTAGTTACTTGTGACCTAAGTCAGGTCTGACCACTGCCCTTTTGGGGTTAGTTATTATTTTAACATATGAATTTTGGGAGAATACAGATATTCAGTCAACTGTATAAAAAGAGAGAAGTAAAATGTCTCCTTTAGCCAAATGATTTCTCTGGCCCACTGCCTTCTAATCTTGTTGGCCCGCTGCTGGATCTCATTAGTAGCACTTGAACTGGAGATTGCTATTGAGAGCTTCCCAGAACGGAGCTGGTTATTCCCTCCTCCTGAGTCTTGAACCCTTTCTTGACACACGTCTAGCTTCCACTGTGCCCCACTCCTCCACTGTTCGCACCTGGTCATCCTGAGCTACCTAGTGACTACGCGGTCCAGCGGCAAACTTTGAAAGATGCCATCTCAGAGCAGATGCCTTCCATTGGAGAACTTGTTTGTTCTATCAATGCAGATCTGTTAAAAAAAATGCCTAAAAATTTGCCTTGAATATTTTTTCCTGGTGGTAAATATCCAAAATGCACTCTTTATCTTTTTCATATTGTTTATCTCATCTAACCCCTTCCAGATGGAATTAAAGCTGTATTTTAGGAACTCAATTCTATTTCACATAACTCACAGAATGATTTAAAGGCCCTGTTTGGAAACATTGCCGTCAGAAAAGGGGGGGGGGTGATTGGTGCATTAACATAAAGATATGGTTATCACACCATATCTAACTCTAACAGACATAAATAAGAACTAATAAACCAGTAAAATAAAGGGGAAAACAAACTGGTAAAATAGTAAACATAATCTTCAGTAATGCAGACTCTAGAACTATGCACTTTAGATTCATAGCCTGACTCTGCCACTTCACAGGTGACTATTACATTCAGTAAGTTACAGCACCTGTGACAGTTCCTTGATCTGCAATAGAATTAAAATGTATTTATTCACAATGTTTGTATAAGAGTAAAAACATGATACTATTTTATTTTATGTGTCTGATTGTTTTCCTGCATTTGTGTCTGTGTCCCACATATGTGCGAGCTGCTCTGGAGGTCAGAAGAGGGTGCTGAATCTCCAGGAACTGTCGTCAGATGGTTGTAAGTTGCCATGTGGTTGCTGGGAACTGAATCCAAGTCCTCAGGAAGAGCTGCCAGTGCTCTTACCTGCTGAGCCATCTCTCCAGCCCCATGATATTTATTTTAATGCACTTAGTACACCACACACACTCTATAAATGTTGGCTTTAACCATTGCTTAAATAATCTTCTGTGTGGTAGGCTTTTAGATACAAAAATAAATTATGAACCTCATTCTGAAGAAGCTCATGCTTTAATGTATGAAGATAGTGCTCATACAATTATGAGATGTCTTTAATGCAGATGCATCCAAGTTAAAGTAACAGCGAGAAATGAAAGTACTAGTACTTGGAGAGGTTATTGTTGACTCTATGTAGGCATAGTTTTTCTTAAGGGATGAACTTGAGGCAGAGAAATGGAGCCACCCAGCTGAATTAGCATTCATGTTGACTTGACCCAAGACTTTATAGATTATATCGACAACTGATGAAAGGTGTCCTCTGTTTTGTTTGCTTGTTTTTAAGATAAGGTCTTACTATGTGTTCTTTGTCACGATATGTAGACCAGGCTGGCTTTGAATCTGAAATCTACCTGCTTCTGCCTCCTCAGTGCTGGAATTAAAGGCACGAGTCATTATGTCCAGCTGATGCAAGTCTGTACAGTTGCACAGAAAAGAGACTAGCATCCAAACAAGCTATCACTTCAGCAGAGTTTCACCATGCAGGTTTCATGCCCTTGTAAAAATTTTCAATCTTAACATCCGAAGAGCATAAAAATCAATGTATGGTTTTGAGTATTGTAAGAAAGCACATAGTTAGCATTTTCTAGATGAGATAAGTGGTACACAGTTCATGCACCCTAAAGCCAAAGGAGGCCTTTCTTACCATCTGCTGCAGTCCCTCCACCTTGCATCCAAGGCTATCCGAATCCCTGGAGGAAAACTAACATTTATGCGATTGTCAATTACCACATCTGTCAAGTCAGGACTAAGGAAGGCAATGGGCTCTTATTGTTTCCTGTTACTAGGAGTGGTGTTAAACAAAGATTTCTACTGGAGGGATCTTGGTTTTATGCACATTTGCAAATGAATTGTGTCTGTAATAGTTGAGTGTCTACCAAAAGAGTTAAGTTATTGGTAATAGACATGCTGAGAGTGCATCTAGGAAGTATGGATGATATTTCTGAATTAATTTTAATTGATGTATGAATATGCACATGTTAGTAACTATAGAGAATAATTTGTCATTAACATGCTCCATTCACTTTTTAACTTAATGGAATTTTGAGAATTCTGAATGAATAGAGTGTGACTTACTGTCCTTTAGTCTGGGAAAGTGTTAGCCACTGGACTTCATGAACATATCCTAATCTGACAATTGTGTGGATGTGATCATTTCTGTGTGGGTAGAAAGCCTTTTATATACCAATGATAAAATTGCAAACCATTCTGGGCACTGTGAGGCTTGGGGTAAAAGTTTACCTATGTAATGAGGATGAGTGTTATCGGAGTTCTAGATTTTAATTTACCAATACCTAGCTATTACTGAATTGGAAGATGTGCCCAGAATGCCTAGATAGAGCTAAGAAATCCAGGAATAAAATATTTTGCCAAAATAAAACTTGAATGCAAACCATGAGTTAATATAAAAGTGGCAACATTGAGGACGAAGGAGAGGTTTTGTTGATAAAAGTTTGGCAATCTAAGATTGAATCCCAAGCATCTTTATAAGAAGCCATCACTGGGGAGACAGAAACAGGTGGAGAAAGTGGGGCTTAAGATTGGCTTACTTTCATTTATATGTGAGTATTAAGCAGAAATAGTCAAAGCCATACATTTTTTTTTTTAAAAAGGATTGCTGAATGCCTGTTGGTTTAACTGAGAAAGTTTCATACATTTTTTTTTGACCCAGTTACTATTTGATTGAGTATTTGAAAAGACAGAAAAAAATGGAAGCAGTGAAAGATCCCTCAATTATAGTAATCTGTAGTTTTGGTAGTTTCACTTCTAAGTATTCCTGTTTAAATTTATGACATAATTAATTTGTCAGAGGAGGAAAATATTATGTAAGCGACAAGATATCCAAAACCCATATGCAAAGTGTTTTAAGACCAGCTGCCATTGTATTACAGATAAAAGTCAAACAAAATTGTTTTTAAAAATTGAAATGAAAGGAGGGGAGGAATTTCAGTACTGTGAAGGCTAAGACTCGAGAGCCCGTGACTGCATCGAGGTTGTTGCAGCCATGGATACATATTCGGAGTCCTAAACCCAAGGAAGAAAATGGTGCCGCATTCTTCCAAATGTAATGGCAGAAATTCGAAGAGAGAGGCGTTTGCATTAAACTGAAAATAAAAATAATCAAAACTTGTTACATCTTACATAAAATGGTCTTTAACTTCCTTTTGTGAGGGGGTATGAGGAACACACTCCAATCCTTAGCGTGCGCCAAATCGTCTACTGTTCCAGGGAAGGGAGCGAAAAGATTATAAAGGGTTTGTAGTCTCCTTGGATCCCGGCTGCAGTCAGTACCATGTCCAGATGAAGATTTTCGGAAGTTTGTATGGGAGAAAGAAAAGCCCGACGGTTTGGGAAGGTGTGATGGATATGGATGAGTGCTTGCCCCTCGTGTGTGAAAATAAATTATCCTTCAGTGTTGACTTGGCTGCAGACGCCAAGTCTGTGTATGGCTGGAGGTCAGCGCACAGCATGGGGGCCAGAATGCAGGGAAGAAAACTGTTGAACCCATCATGTATAAACCTGGTGGATAAGGGTGCATTGAATCACAGTCATGAAGATGCAGTAAAGATGGAAATGTGTGTGTTCATATCTTCTTAGGGACAAATAGGATTCTATATGTTACCAACTTTATACTCCTTACAAAACTTCTTCCCTTGGGCCTTTACATAATCTTTAAAAGAACAAACTGAGATAGAAATTTTGTTCCCACAATTTGCATTGTGGATTGACATGTCTAGCGTCTTTGTTGGAGAGGGTGGGAATTGTGGGCTGGGTAGAATCGAGAGGCCAGGCTCAGTTAGGCTGTCTCCTAGAGCATAGGGATCTCCGAGTGGTTGGAATTCCATGTCAGGCAGCTCAGGACTACCTGGATAGATGCTTTAAGGAGCACAGGTGGATACCACTAAGTTTCCAAATCTGAAGAGGTTCTTCACCTGCTTTCTTCTGTCAAGCAAGCTGTTGAGTCTAGAAATTTCACCATACTTCAAGATAAAGGAATGATATCTCACCATTTCAAGGGATTGGAACTGATCTTCTGGATTGGGTATGTCTCCTGCAGGTTCCTCTGTTTGAATGCTTGTCTTATAGTGTGATGGGAGTCAGTGGAGCCTGAGTAATCAATTGGGGGTTGGCCTATGGAATCCAGTAACTAAGGGCTGACTTACCCTTAGTAAGTATTAGTAAAATAAATAGTCATGCCAAACCCTGGCTTCTGCCCATGCTCAGGGTGGTTCTGGTGGGAACTTGGGAGACCAGAGTATTCCTAGAAACAGAGACAGTAAAGACTGCTCATAAGGTGTCAGGTGGGAACAAGAACTCTTGGGGATTGGGCTAGAGACCATTCATGCCACTATTCTGGCAAAGAGGCAGGCTCTGCTTTATCAGATTCTGAAAAAGCAGGTGTAGCTTTCTAAAAGGTGATGGCCTAATGCACTGGTAGAGGAAATTTTAAGACAGCACAACATTCAGGCTATGCAATGGATATTGCTTGTTGCACTTAATCAACTTAGAGTGAGAACTGAACAGAAAAAGCAGAACAAACAGATTTGAAGAACGCGCATTGTGGGAGTAAATGTGAATGCATTTAAAGTTGCAGAAAAGGCAAGTAAAGAGGGAACATCTATGGTGGTTACAGAAACTGGTGCTATTAGAGAAGCCTCGAATGTTGTACTGGGACAGTGAGAATGGCCCCGTTTACAGCATTCCAGGGTCTTTCTGGCCACAGCTCCAGACTGTCCCACATTCTTCTTGCAAGGCATTTCCAAAGGCCTAAGAGTCACATGTTCATACTTGTCAAAGGCAATAGTCTTGTTCCTTGGGATCCACATCTGTGCTGGCTATTGTAGAGGGGAAGGTACCACAGAGGCATGATAGAAGGAGCATGTAGTAGAAGCTACTTCACGTACCATAACAGTTTAAGCTGGAGCCATCTGTCTGCTTTACTCTTCTTGATGATATTCAATCTTCTGTCTACCATGTACATTAACCCCAATGACTTGTGTTTCAGGGTTTTATTACCACTGAACATCATCGTTCTCAGGCACAACATTTTCTTCTAGTTCTCTATGTGCAATACTTTTAAATTCAGTAGCTTTCAACAAGGAAACATTCTATTATGCGATATGGTTTTGTAGATTAAGGGCTCAGTTGTAGAATTCTTTTGCTGCATGTAGTGTCAGTTGTGGTCAGTTGGTAGTATTCGCTGTGTATGAATTTCAGGAATCCTCAGCTGGGATTGTCAACTAGAACTACTTAAGAAGAGGTAGCGACTGTAATTTTCCAGAGAAAAGATTCCAAGAAAAAATGAATTTGGAAACTGCTTGGGATATTGTGCATCAGACTTTGAGGTTAGCTCAGTGGTAGAGCATGCTCCTAGTATTTGCAATATTCTAGGTCAGATTTCTAGGACTACTCACAGAGAACCCTACTGTCCCTGCATTTCTCATTCAGATGGTAACAAACTAACTCGTATTTGGGGGAGAAAGAAATAGGCTTCATGTCTCAATAGCAAAGATTTTTTTTGGGGAATCTAGAATTCACTACATTTACCTTACAGTAATGTAAATAACATTACTAATTCATGGATCTTAATGTATTAATGTGCTTTGATTCTTAGCTCTTATTTTTTTTTTTTTATTAACTTGAGTATTTCTTATTTACATTTCGAGTGTTATTCCCTTTCCCGGTTTCCGGGCAAACATCCCCCTCCCCCTCCCCTTCCTTATGGGTGCTCCCCTCCCAAACCTCCCCCCATTACCACCCTCCCCCCATAGTCTAGTTCACTAGGGGTTCAGTCTTAGCAGGACCCAGGGCTTCCCCTTCCACTGGTGCTCTTACTAGGATATTCATTGCTACCTATGGGGTCAGAGTCCAGGGTCAGTCCATGTATAGTCTTTAGGTAGTGGCTTAGTACCTGGAAGCTCTGGTTCTTAGCTCTTATTTTAACTGATATTCCTACTCTCATATCTTTGCCTAATGTGTAAGATCTTTTAGTGTGTGTGCATGTGTACGTGTGCATGTGTGTATGTGTGTGTGTATGTGTGTGTGTGTGTGTGTGATCATTTCCGTGAATTTGTTCCCTTCTCTCTCTCTTTCTCTCTCCCTCCCTCCCTCCCCCTCCTGTGTGTTTGTGTGTGTGTGTGTGTGTGTGTGTGTGTGTGTGTGTGTGTATGTGTGAGTAGAAGTAGTAGTGGTGGTAGTAGTAGTAGGAGAAGGAGGAGGAGGAGGAGGAGGAATAGATATATGTATGTCCCTGAGTACATGCATGGAGGCAGAGGTCAGGTTGGGGTTTCTTATTGATTCCCATCTTTTTTCTCGAGGCAGGCTCTTTCATTGAACATGGACCTCACCAATTGGCTAACCTAACTGGCCAGCAGCCACTGGGATTCTCCTTGTCTGTACTTCGTAGTGCTGGGATTCCAGGTGGATGCTGCCACACCCAGCTTCTCATGATAATCTTGAAGCTCTGAACTCAGGCTCTCCTGCTTGCACAGCAAGCTCATAACCTATTGAGCCGTCTTTTCAGGTCCCTAGACCTTCATTTTAAGGCCAATGAGAAAATAGAAAACACAGTTATTTAGCATATATTTTACTCATTTTCTCAATAAAAGTAGTTGAACGATAACCACAGTGACAGAATAACAGTCATTGTGTAACGTTCAACACTTCCACATTAACCTTCTCTTTTAACCCATATTTGGCATTAGTAAGCAGTTGATGTCCTGTCACTTGACTTCATAAACTTGTTCTCTCAGAGTCTCCCCTAGAAGAACACTTGGGAATGGTAGTCCACAAATTATTAAGTGTCAAAACCAGCATGTTGGTGTTTATCATATTGGAGTTAGTTGAGACTGTGTGAAATGCTTGGCCTTCTTTTCCTTTTCTGAGTCTCATGAGTGTGTGACTTTATTTTCATATCTCTGGGGAGATTGAAACATTTCTGCCCTCCCATTGTAAGTCACCAATAACAAACAAATTTCAATTCTGCCCAAGTCAGCCTGAAGATGATCTTCAGATTGCTGGCACATAGCCAGGTTGGAACCACTGGCCTAAAGTTGCCATTGCCAACTTTTGAAATGTTTTATAAAGTTATTGCAGCATCACACTGTGGAAATACAATGAAAACTTTTATTTCTGTACCACACTATTTTATTTCCTTATTTAAGTGTGTTTAAATGCTCTATCAGAACTGTACTTTAATGCTATAGATTCAGCTTTTGTCATGCTAAAGAAACACACGGGAAGTCAGAGACCACTGTGTGGGACCTGCACATGTTTTAGCGAGACAGGGTTCAGAACTGGGAGGAGGCAGTGGACATGGGGTCCTACTCTAGCCAAGAAGGTATTTGCAATCGATACGGCTGGCAAAGGGAGATCACTTTTCTCCAGTGGAGTCTCATTGGGTACATTAACCACACCTCCGGACAGGTCCCATGCTCAGGAGTATTGCCCAACACAAAATGAAATCAATGCTACTTTTGTTGATATTTTGTTCTGTCTTTTTTCACCCTTATTGGTCTTTTCCTCATTTTGATTTTCATTTCTTTGGGGTTCTTGTTTTTGTTGGGGGGGTAGATGGTAGATAGAGTTAATAGGTGCTGTGGGGTTGGAAACAAGATCAAAATTCATTGTACAATAAAAAAATGGTTAAAATACATTATGCACATAGCTTATCTTTTGAACATGGGAACAACAATTTTCTGCTTATTTATGTAATGATTGGACTTAAGAGTCAAGAATAAATAATGTGGACCCTTCCTCAAATGCCGTGTCTCCTGCACTGTGCTGGGAACATGCACACTGACCCTTCACTCCTCTCCAGCCTATCCTAGCATGGTCATTTCCCTTGTTCTCTTGCCCTTGAGCTCCAGCTTACTTCCTCTAGTCAGGGAATGACAGCGCATGAGACAGGTAGAAGGAGAAAGAGCATTTTCCCACAATTTTTCCACTTACCTTATCTCTGGTTTGTTATTATTTACTGGACAAAGTCCAAAACTCCTCCCAGGTGACCTTTTCTTTGTGGCAGCTATCCTCGCAGGTCTCTGGCACTGTGAGGGTCAGCAGTATGAACAGCTTGCTTATTTCACAGTATTCAAATACAGATGTTTCTCAAGTACAGCTGGTGGATTAGACAATGATACTTGCTAAGCAGAGAGGGGGAACAAGTTTTGAACCCCAATTGCCATTTTGGGTGGCATTATCCATGCAATGCCAAAAATGCCTAGCTCTCTGTGCTGCCTACCTAAACAATTGAATGGCTTGCCCTGTTGACTTACTTAATATATACAAGACAGCTATAAGTTGTTCGAATTCCATAAAAATCGATGTTGCTTTTACTGCTACCCAGTTTGTTTGGTGTAAAATTCTATATGTGTAATTCACAGACATACACTGATAAAAATCATTGTGTTTCCCATAACAATGTTTCTTTCAATGATAGATCACATGCACAAGTGTTCCTGTGAGATTGTATTGCTTAGTGGAGTTCTCTCTCTCTCTCTTCATATATATATATATATATATATATATATATATATGTGTGTGTGTGTGTGTGTGTGTGTGTGTGTGTGTGTGTGTGTGTGTGTCTGTGTCTGTGTGTGTGTGTGTGTGTGTGTGTGTGTGTTTGTTAGTGAGTTAGAGACAGGGTCTGTCTATGTCGTTATGGCTGTCCTAGAACTCACTATGTAGATCATCCTGGGCTAGACACACAAAGATCCACTTGCCTCTGCCTCCTGAGGGATGGGATTAAAGACATCTCTCTCTCTCTCTCTCTCTCTCTCTCTCTCTCTCTCTCTCCCCCTCCCTCCGTCCCTCCTTCCCTCTCCACAAATGTATATTGGTTTACATAAAGATAGAGTCACTCACCTAATGATAATTTTTCTGAGAAAGAATCGGCATTGTGAAGCAATGCACAGTAATTGTGTTAACGTGCTTGCATGTATATATACATACACGCCACACTGTGTATGTGGGTATGACATTTAAAAATCACAATTGGAACTTTTCATTGTCCTAATTACTTCATATGACAGCCAACCAGTGCTGCTAAGATACATGAAGATTTATATTTTAATGTGTATGGCTTTATGCAAATTTGTCAGTCTATAGCTACTCTCCTGTAACTGTATCTGCTTATCAAGCATTGGAACTTTTAAGAATTATTTATTTTATGTATGCAAGTATACTGTAGCTGTCTTCAGACACACCAGAAGAGGGCATCAGATCTCATTACAGATGGTTGTGAGCCATGGTGTGGTTGCTGGGACTTGAACTCAGGACCTCTGGAAGAGCAGTCAGTACTCTTAACTGCTGAGCCATCTCTCCAGACTGCACTGGAATATTTGTTCATTCAAATCTAAATCTAAATCTGTGCTCTAAACATAGAAAGCACATTCCATAAAACTAATAAAATGTTTTATTCATAAATCTTATAGACTGTTCGAAATGGTACAATTTTTAAAAAAAAAGATTTATTTAATTTATATGAGTACACCATTGCTGTCTTCAGACACACCAGAAGAGGTCATCAGATCCCATTACAGATGGGTGTGAGCCACCATGTGGTTTCTGGGAATTGAACTCAGGACCTCTGGAAGATCAGTCAGTGCTCTTAACCTCTGAGCCATCTCTCCAGCCCACAATATAATTTTATATAATAAAATGCATTATTAAAGTAAATTTTATGTTTTTTGTTTCTTTTATAAATATGATCAGTAGAAAATTAGAGATTGTATATCTGTCTCAACTGTGTAGCTTTTGTTAAAATTCTACACACACACACACACACACACACACACCAGTTTAAAGTGTATACTTTTAAATTATTCTTTAATCCTTTAGTATGCTCTTCAACTGTGACACATCTTTTCTAGGTCACAGGGGTTTTTTGGTCACTATATATTTACACACTTGGACGTCTGCATTATATTCCTTTAGAAATCCTAGCCTCAGTTTCTTCCTAATTTTCTGTGAAAACTAAAAATGAAGTGGGCTTAACCCAAACCCTGTGAGAGAAGTTGATCCAGTAGAAATAGAAACAATTCCCCACAAGAAACACTCGTTCATGGTAGCATAGTGGGACAGTTCCTTAGGAATTAAGCCTGTGTCAGTGAAGCTGGTTCCTGCTACTCTAGTTACTGTTTCAAGAGACTGGATCCAAAGCTTTCACCAAGATTCACCTATATATTTATTTGACAGCTGGCCATGTTATTAGCTTCCTTGAGGCCCTCAAGAAGCAAGATGGTGTCCTCTCAACTTTTCCCCGATGAGGAATTAGAAACTGAACCATCCACAAGAGTATGTTTCTTTAGCATCAGAATTACTTTGGACTTTATTATAAACCATAGAGACACAGCTATCTTCCAGCTGCTGGCTGTCGCAGGCCTGTCATTGCAGATACCTACATGTTTTAGTCTGATGAATAACAGATCTATTTCAGGTGCAAAAGTACATGTTTTAATTCTGCAAAGCTAAGACGTAGGGACTTAGCCTCTTCCTTCCTTCCTTCAGTCACATGGTTGGCTTTAGGTAGCAGTTGATTGACATGCATGGCCAAGTTTATGAAGCAGTAATTTTCCACGTATATGCTACTAGACAGTGGTGGTTAGGATGTGATGAATGGTACAACCACAAGGAGAAATAAGCATTTGTGTGGTTTACGTTAATCTTACAAAACCTAAATATGTTGCTGTGATCTTGAACTCACTGGAGACAATATTTTTCCAGAAAACTTTCCTTGGCTTTTTATTTTCAGACATTACATTGAAGGAGGAATAGAAGTAATAGACATTTTAAAAAACTTTTAATAAGTTTACAAATGTCATATACATTGGAAGAGATTTTCTGAATGGGTCTGTGAAGAGTGTATTTTTAAGAATATTTTTTTCTGTCTAAAATATAAAGACCACTCAATCATTAGGTAATTATGATGGCTTTCACACTTTTATTTTTTTCTAAAATATTACTATACTATATCTTAGTATATTGTCAAATACTGTTATTAAGCCAACACCTGTAATTCTGCACTATTTATCATTTTATTGTTTTACCTAATCCAGCCTGACAAAGATCATCTTGGAGTCTGGCATTGAAAGCCTCATCTAGTTCTCATGAATTCAAGAAATTTCTGACTCTGTCACCATACATAGATATCAATAACCCATTTTTGTTTTCCAAGAGCAAACCAAAGCTAAAGCCCCCAAACTGCATTCTGGTTTTTAATCAACGCGAACTACTTCAGTGCTCCATTTCAGAACTCTGTTGGGAATGATTTAATAGTTCTTGCTATGTTGCCCAGTTTCTGTTTCTGGAAGGATTGTGCTGTTTGATAAAGAACGGCTCAGCCTTTGCTGGAGTATTTCGCATTAGCATCTGTGTTTGATGAGACCTGGAGCCTCCTGCCTGTGCCCTTTAGCCTAGTTCCAGCAATGGGCAGTCCTCTGTCTTTGCTACATTGACACTTCCGGTCTCGTTTCTCTTACTGCTCCCGTACTTTCCCGCTCCACAGCGGTTGTTTGCACTGGTGAACCCCTGTACATTGCAGACCTGAGGAGTTCATTCTGGAAAAACTGTTTTATTAGCGTGTTCCAGGGTTCTGGATCTGACATCAAGATCTGGTTTCTCCAGTATGTAATGCGCCCTTCTAAAACTCATGTGGATTGGCTCCAGATAGGTTTAAGGTTAATGCAACCCCAACAGTATTGGCATTTCCTTAGCTTCATTATCTCTCAAACTCTTACTCATTTGAGCCTTTCAAAAGCTTTGGGAGTCTTGGCAGAGAGACGCTAGTGTAGCCATTTCACGGTTCCTGCAGGAGAGCTCTCTGTGGTTAGTGCTCTTGACCAGTTGCTCCCTGGCATTTGCACTGTGAGGTCGTAGAGCAAGCTCCATGGAAGACCAAATGTCATGGATACCACTGTCCTGTTTGTCCCTGTTTAAGGCAGACCCAGAGGATCCTAAGAGTAGAAACCAGAGGCTTTACATGTGGCAGAAGCACTTCAACATTTGCGGCTGCTTTCAACAGCCCACTCGCCTTAATTGTTTTCTTCTTTTGATTGGGACCTGAGCTTCCTCTTTGCTACACAGTCTGATGGTGGCATAACTAAAGTACCAGCAGAGAACAGTCACGATGAGTTTCCTGGTGGGCACCCATATTCTTCTTTGGGGTGGGGGAGTATTAATTTAATGTAGTGTGGGTGTGTTAGCCAAATCTATAATCTGGTTGTTCTTATCAAACAGGTGAGGTGGGGTTTATATGCTCTAGCTTACCCCGCCCCACAACTAGATCTGGTACAGTGTGGGATCAAATTTGGATGTATAGCATGGCAGCAGGTGCGAGCGCTCTAGCTCTTCCACTCCTCAGCTGTACCACTTAGGACAAGTCCCTGTTTGTGATTTTTGTCATTTCATTTCTCCACGAAGACCATAGTATACTTCTAATAATGTCTCTATGACCATAAAAATTAATTTATCTACAGCCTTAGACTAAGTCCTGTCAGAAATAATTCCATAGTAAGACAATGTGTACTGTCCCTAAGTACTGAAACTAAAATTCTGGTTGGGTGCAGGGACACACACCTGAAATCCTGGCTTCTCAGAAGGCTGAGGCAGGAGGATGGTTTTTAACCAGACTCTCTGGCTAGCCTGTGTGATATGTCATTCAGTCTCCAAAACTTAAAAATTAATTAGTCATCAGCCTTATATCTTATATTTGTAAATGCCTATAGATGCAAATAACTACAGCGCTCTGGACAGCAAGGTCTTCAGAAGTGCTCTGTTGCCCAGAGCAGTTGGTCATTTCTCAGATATTCTGGAGTTGCGTGAATCTTTGAATGCGTCAGTGTTAGTTGATCATAGATTCAGAGAACCCAGGCTTCCTAAATCCAAGTCGGGTGCTGGACAGTGATCGGGGTGGATGCTGGCGAACAATACCTTGGCTGTTCACAGGCTGACCTTCCCGCTCCAAACAGAGATTCCAAAACAAATAAACATGAGTTCTTGTTTTTGTTACCCTGGGGTGGAAACCGCTTGAAACATTGGGGAATTCAGTTCATTACTTTTAGTCTGTGACTGTCTCAGGCTTTCTTGCAGCTGAGTTCCTGTCATGAGTTTTGTAGTTCTCCATGAAACAAGCTCCTCACTCCCTGGCACTGAGGTTTTAGTGAAGGGTTTGTTTCCCCCAGTAGTTAGACTTCCCATCCAAATACACATGACTCCATACACTCGCCTAACACATGAGAAACCACAGGTGTCCCAGAAAATAGTTATAGAAAAGTTACCGGATCTATCAGGTCTGTCAAAATGATTCTCACAAGTCTTTCCTTTACTACTGTAGTCACTTACCACCCTCATCCCATATTGCAATGTGGACTTTTCATATTCTCCAGCAATTTTCAGAGGAGACAGTAGGCTATTTACCTGTTTGTCTCAAAATACTTGTAGACACAGAAGAATGCTGGTAAATGCTAGAACTGTATGACCTCTTATTTGAAATCAGTTTTTGGGGACATCATAGAAAAGATACTTTACAACCAAATGCTCCAAGACACTGGACAGTTTAGACACCATGTGTTGTGGTGCAGAGGGAGCATGGACACTATGGACTCCCATTTTTGTGTCTCACCAACTAGAAACTGAAAAGAATATCTTGATCACCTGTGTAGTAACTAGGGTTTTCTGTTGGAATAAGGTTTGAGAAATGCCAATCATGAGAACATTTTTTCTTGTTTGCCAGGAGGAAATGAATTGGTGGTTAAATGCCTTAGCATTTAGGGGTTGGGGTGCAGGTTCTCTAATCTAAAAACCAAAAACCGCAGACATGACTTCTGAAGACAGAGCTGCATAAAGACCATTTTTCATTATGAAGCCTAAAATTTTGCCTTT
This sequence comes from Rattus norvegicus, assembly GCF_021556685.1. NCBI lineage: Eukaryota > Metazoa > Chordata > Mammalia > Rodentia > Muridae > Rattus > Rattus norvegicus. Next base: position 80,939,496 of record NC_141539.1, on the reverse strand, counting down.
TCCTTTTCTCCCTTGAGCCTGAAGTCTTTCTCAGTTTTCAGTGACTCGTGACATTTCCCTCCCCTTGGAAAGCCTAATACTATCCATCAAAATCCAAGTGTAAACTAAAAATAATTAGAACTAACAATTAATTAAAGATTAATCACTTTACTCAAAGTCGGAGTTCTACAAATATTGAGGAGAAAATTTTGATGGCATGTTCAAAATTAATATTATTCTAGAAATATCCTGGCAGCAGTGAGATTTCCATTTGTAGATAAGTATACTTTTAGCTCAAAACTAAAATTTCTGCTCTTGGTTCTCAGCAGCCGAAACATGCTTGTAATTAAATAATAGAGGTTAACGTGTAGTTTTGTTTTCTTGTTCCAGTCACACTATGTCCATGAAACCCAAGTCTGTCTACAAGATTGTCTGTAGACCAGGCTAGCCTTTAGAACCATCAGCCCCTAGCTTCTTCCTCTTAAGTGCTAAAATTATAGGCATGTTCTACCATGCATAATAGTTTTCCTTTTTCTATATTGAAACACTAAAGGAGTCTTAAGACTACTTCAAAAGAGAAATATCAACACATTAGGAATTAAAGGATAGTTTCCCATCACAAAATGGGAAAATTACCTTCAATCATTGCTCGATGTTTCTCTCTATTCTTTGATATATTGTCTTTATTAGCTCACATGCTAGATTTTTGTTTTGTGCTGTAGATATAATGGAACATAAAACACCACCTTCTGCCCCTAGGATGCTTGTAGGATACAGGTGGAGACTGCTCTAAGGCGGTGGAGGGGGTAAGAGGAGGAATTATCATGATAGGAAGGTGAAGAAAGCAGATGGATGTGTTAGCGGGTGCATGCAGATTGACAGACAGAAGCAGTAAAGTTGTGTCTGTGCCTAAATGAGTGGATAAAATGGGATTACCCACAGTTCAAGCCACTGTAAACTAGTTCCCAAGTTTTCCTAAAACAATGAGTGATAGCAACAGAGTCAATGGAGTAATGCCATCAGTGCCGATGTCATCAGAGTTGGATTTTTCATGGTTATGGAGATGACTCATGAGGAATTTAATGTATTGTGAAAAAGATCTGATTAAATGTTACAGATGTTAGGCTCTGGCATGTTAAGAGGAAATGCAAAGAAAAAAATGATAGCATGATTAGCATAGCATGTTATAAAAATTCACACATTTCTTGGTTTATATAATGACTATAAAAACACACTTCTATGTGGTTTTTAAGTTCACAGATGGGCTGGGAATATGGCTCTGTGTGAAAGAGTGATTGTCGTGCAAACATGAGTACACAAGTTCAACCCCAACACCTACGTGGTCATACGTGCTTGTAAGTCCAGTGCTAGGGGTGCAAACATAGGCGCGTCGTGGGAATTCTCTGACTAGCTTAGCTGATAAGAGGAGCTTGATATTCAATGAGAGACTCTGCCTCGGAGGGTAATATGAAGAATGATGGAGGAGACACTCAGTGTTTTCCTCTGGGAAATGCATGTACATGGGCATACATACTCATGCACACATAGAAACAAGAAACAACATTTATTGAAAATATTCATATTCTTATTAATCTTGTATGATGGAAAATGCTTTCCTTTTATAATCATCCTTAAAAGAATTTTGAATAGTAAAATTTCTTAAGAGATGTGCAATCAATATTTTGATTGTCAGCAAATACCCCTGGACCCAAAACTACATTATTGTTTTCTATTTTCAGACAGAAACTTAAAGACTCTAAGCAATTTTTTTTTGAAAATTGTTAGGCATCATTTGGAAAATTAAGCTCATTGTTTTTATTTCATTTGTAGAGTTCTCCACTTAGAGGAAACGGAGAGCATTTTGGAAAGAACGATATGATATCAAATATAAAAACTTTCCTTCTCCACATAACTTAATAATTTTGCTGTTTTTGGAAATCAGAATAGACAGTTTTCTATGCCCTCAAAAACTTCCAGCTAGCTATGTGGCAGTGGAAGCAAAAATTTCCACGTTCTGCACTCTGTTTGCTCGCCAGCTTTAAAAACATATCAACAAGCTAGGAGGATCAAATTTACAGTCTGTTTTTCTAGGGCGAGTAAAGGTTGCCCCTGGATGCATTGTGGGGGAGTACAGAGGACAACAGTTTTAGGGAAGCCTTCCCCAAGAGAAATCTCTTCAATCTTAACCTTGTAAATTGATTTGGCAAAGAATAAAAAAATGGATTCACTAGATTTTCTGGATCCCCTCACAGTCATTTGCCTCATGTTAATAAGTTTGAATGTAGAACAATATGTAGAATCTTTAGATTTAATATAGCTCAGGATGGCTTTTGTGGCTTTATGAGGAATGCTGTTAAGAGTCCAGGAACTGGAATTGGTCAGGCAGAAAATGTATTCGGTTGTCACCTGCTAATTTTCTATGTTGTGTGAAAATAGGGAATGAGTGCCTCTTGTTCTGGCTGATTGTTTATTTACTGTGCATTTAACCTCACTCCTGGACTTTCATGAATTCTGCCAAAATAGCAATACTAGGTTTACATAGTTCTTTCAGAAAACTGATGCTCTACCTATTAATTTCTATAGGTCAAATCTATGTAGTGTTAATAAACCTAAATCATGACTGCTCCCATATCAATTATTATGATGGTTTAACAGTCCATGAAGATTAATTTCATAGACTCCAATTATAGACCTAGACTCACTGTATTCTTAATTAGCAGTGAATGGGTTTTGACACCCCCACCCCCGTTGGAAAAGCTGACTGCAAGCTAAAGCACCCCTCCTCAAACCTTACTTTAAGAATCTATAAATTAAAGATTATAGATAAATATGAACCAGTTGAGTTAATTTTCCCACAAGGACAGCAACTCTAATAGCTTCATTCGAACCCATATTCTCATCTCAATCATCTTTCTCGTGCATACATATGACTATGAGGAGAAGTAGATCTTTATCTCCAAAGGCCTACTGAGGATGTTTAGCCGTCTAGCTTCTGAACTTTCCTCAACACTTTATCTTTGAATTCAGATATTCACATGAACATGCCATCTTCTCTAACCCTGCTTTCCTTCTTAAATCTAATCCCTATTTATCTAGATATTGAATATCAAATATAGAAATCTTCTTTTTTGATTCTTTCTTTATCATTTTTATTTCTGAGATTATAACTACCCCACTTCTCCTTTCTATAGCAATGCTTTTTTTTCCCTCTCAACTGAATCAAGTTATGAAGCTAAGAACTGAAGAGATTCCTCTTAGAGAAAGGCTTCCCTTTAACTGTTGTCCTTTGTAATCTCCCGCAATGTATCCAGGGGTAACCTTTACTTGCCCTAGAAAAGCAGACTATAAATTTGATCTTCCCAGTGAATACATGCATACATATTGGCAAAGCACTCATAAATAAATAAATTTACATAAATAATCTAAAAAACTTAAGATTAATTTAGGCATGTTACCTAACATGGAAAGGTCCTTCACATTGAATTTACCTGCCACGTGCCTTGGCGTTCACTCTGAACCAATAATTGCTCTTTGACCTCACCCTGTAATTTCTCCTTGTGCATCAAACCCACCTCAAGCATTAGTTCCTCTAAGAAGCCTTCTGAAGCCTTGAATCTGCTATGGTTTTGATAAGGTTTCAATTTCTTGTAAGCTCTTACATTACAGAATAAATTTTGTCATCGAATTAGTTTTCTTGCTGTTGTGATTAAATACTTGACAAGAAACATCTGAAGTTAGAGGTTTTGTTTGACTTACGAGTTGAGGGAATTTTGCAGTGAGAATATGGTGGTCATGGTTGGCAGCAGAGATAGGAGGCAGCTAGCACACCGTGTCTGTAGCTGTTAAGCAGGAAGTAGACAGAAGAATGGCCAGGTCACAAAACTTGAAGGCCTTCCTTCATGACCCTCTTCCTGTTAAATATTCCACAACCTTCTAAAATGGAGCCTATAAGATATATGTCACACACGTACCTCAATAATCATAATCACCAAGCTATTCATTTCACATGTCTTTCTATTAGATAGCAGATATGTTCCTTGAGGGCCAGCTTTTAGTGACTGTGTATTCCCAGGTTCCAGTACAACATGAAAAAGCCTCAGTAAAACCCCCTAAGACAGACACGTCCTCCCAACAGAGGACTAGTTAGTAATAAAAGCAAACCTAGTAGTGAAATATGCAACAACACAGATGGTCTCCTGAGAAAAATAAGTTAAAAAATAAAAAGTATATACTGTAGAGTCTTGTGTAAAATTGAAGAAAATGAAAATTAATTTGCCGTGGTATACATAAATCAGATGAGAGGGAAGGATAACAGAGGAGGGTGAGAACACTTGTGAGGGAGAGGAATATATTCCCAAGAATATTGAGTATAGTAAAGTTTAGTGAATATATATTAATAATACATATATGAGTGGTTAAAAATAGCCAGTTTGATTCATGTCAATTATACTTCAGTTAAAGAAGGCACTTGGTCCTGCCAAGGTTGGAGGGCAGTAAGGGGGATGTATAGGGGGAATATCTGTATGGGGGAGGGGGAGGTGCAGGGGAGGGGATAGGAGCTTATGGACAGGAAACCGGGAAGGGGAATAACATTTGAAATGTAAGTAAAGAAATATATCTAATAAAAAATTTTAAAAAAAGAAAGCACTTCAAAGAAAAGGAGTGACTCCTCTAGTGGATGCCTTTAAACGTGTTTTTTAGATAGCATCTCAGTGTCTCAGGTAAAGAGAAAGGAAACTATTTGTTGGTACACATTTTCCCCCTTATCTGGACGCGGGTACCCTACCCTATCACTTGGACTGATGATCCCATTCACCCATACTATTCCTCCCTGGAATCCTGTAAGATAACTATTCTCCCTCCCTGAGCTAGTGTCAGAGCACGGAAAGTAGCTAAAACTGTGGCTCATGCCATTATGAATAACATTCTAGAAGAAAACAAAAGAGGGGTGTGTGTAAGGTCTACCCTTCGTCATGGATGAAGATGATGGGACACGTGTGCCACAGGAACGCCTTGTACATAGCACAGTTTCACATTATGGTTTGTAATACTAGAACTGAATCCAGCATGCTTCTAAAGCCATGGAGGATGCTCTGTTTACCCCCTACCCACACCATTCTTATTTCATGACTCTTCCATAAACTCTCTAACCATGAGATAGAGACACTGATGCCATAATGGAAAGTAAGGGTTAAAATAAACAACTTCTAAGTGTAGATATACAGGTGCATGTGGGTTCATGTGAACATCTGGGTGTGCGTGGAGGCAAGAGGGCAAACTCTACCATTACTCCTCAAGCTGGCTTCCTTCTGACTTTTTGAGATGGGAGTTCTCAGTGGAACCTGGGAGTAACCAGGGTGACGAGTGAGCCCCAGAGATCTGCCTGCCCCCGCCTCCCCAGCACTGAGATCACAGTCATGTGGACCACGGTTAGCATTTCATGTGGGCTTTGGGGAGGGAACACAAGCTCTCACGTAGCCTGGCAAATAAATCAGAGACAGAGCCATTTTCTAAGCTGCCGACATTGAAAACCCTTAAAGAAGAATGAACTATTTGAGATAGTTAATGTCAACAAATGTATAAATAATGCCATATAGTACTATAGGGGTTGGGGGTGGGATGTGGACATTATCAAAGCACATTTCTGACTTTGGGGAATAATTGCAGACTGTCATGACCTGGTGGAAGAGAAGACGTGAAAGACAAATTTTCAGGTATTCTCTTGCCAGTTCTAGTTTTCTTCAACTTCTTCTGGCAAACAGATGTAGCACTTCAGAAACTCTGAGGCAACAGTGTGACTAATATACCTGACTGAGAATAGAAAATGATACATACTTATTTATATATGTTTAGCTTACAAATGTAACTAACAGAACACAGACAGGCAGAAAGCTTGTACCGGGCAGCCATATTGACCATTCTCCATGTAATGTGACGAACACTGATTGAATTTCAAACCCACGAGGAACTTTAAATTTAAATAAGAACAAAAGATTATTCAAATGAAAGGCCAAAACAAAAGGCCATCATGTGTGGAAAAATAGCTGCACAATACGGAACCTCGTCTGAGCCATCTTTCCCGTCCATGTGCAAACGAGATTACTGAAGTGTTTTGGCTGAACAGAGCCATGTGGGGATAGATTCTGGAAGATGATTCTGGCAGTGTTTTGAAGGAAGACGTACATGCTTTGACACTGATGATCTGTGAAAACTTCTGGGCTCAGGGAATGTAGAAGTACAAGCAAGAGATTTTAAATGTTCCTGAAGTGTGAAATGTGCCAAGAATCAGATACTGGCAAAACAGAAGTAGACAGGTTCCTGGGAAGGAAAGGTATGAATGTCTCCAAGACAACCAGCAAAGTCTTTGCTAAAGAAAAAGTGGTCCTGCAACAAGACCAAATAAAAGGATAAATGTGACTAACATGGAGAGGAAAGAGGCAGTCTAGGGGTGGGCAGCGGAATAAGGAAAGAGAGCAGGGCTTTGACAGCTGTGTTGTCAGAGAAGGATTCCTTCCTTCCGTGATGAAGACTTTGCACATTGCCTGTGGAGAGGATCCTGCTGAAATTCACAACCAAGTCAACTGCTTGTTCAAACCAACCAATCATTAGTGGTAAAAGTCAGATCACAGTGATATGTCCATGGAACTCAAGAGTTGGAAACTAAAAGGGATCCTCTGAAACAAAATTCAAGATTGCCACAGTGCAAGACTCACCAAATATCAGGAAAATATGCCAAAGGAGGGACGCCAAAGAGTGTGTGACAGACAGAAGTGCCACATGAAGCACTATGTTGGCTCGTGTGTGTGACTTGACACTGCAGACAGGTGGAAACAGGAGGATTTCCTTGAATTTGAAACCATACTGGGCTACAAAGTGAGGGATCCATTGCCTCTAAAAATAGATGATAGATAGATAGATAGATAGATAGATAGATAGATAGATAGATAGATAGATAGATAGACAGACAGAGATAATAAAAATGAAGCAAAGAAAGAAAGGCCAAATAACTCTGCCATCTCTTAGAGTAAATGTATAAATATTTAAAATGGATTCTGTTTCAACAAAAACCCCAAAACGGTTCCTTAACTCTACCATGACCACCACTAGCTGTCAGCTACCTCCACTTCCTCTGCTTTTGCTTGATACTGTGTCTAGCCTTCCAATTTGTCATAATGTATATCCTAGGGCACATTGTAAAATGATTTGACATTCATTTATGGAGAGAGAAAACATCTCCTAAATCTTCTTTCGAGGCCACCTGTTAATCCAGTGTCAGGGCAAGCTAGGTAAACAGGGAAGCCAGTGTCCCCTGGTTCAGGCACTGAGCACACAAGGGCTGATTTTCTGCACGGTGCATCATGGAGGATCCGCATCTGAACATCTGCTTTCTCAGCCTCCCTTCTCCCTTGATATATAAACCCGTGACTTTATTCTTTGCTCAAGTGAAAAGGCCCCCTTTATCACTGTTGGAATGGAGGACTGTTTAGCGTATGGGTGAGCAACACTGAGTTTTCTCCAAGTGTAGGAGTGGGCAGGGAAGTAATGCAATTATTTGCCTTGGTCCTAGGGTATAATCAAAAGAACGCATCATATAGGCTTCAGCATTGTAGCCAATTTTCGAGCTCAGAAAACATTCCATCTTCTTTGTAAATCGTGGGTATGTATGATGGAGACGTTGACAGAGCAGGCGAATTTTAAGACTTATTGCAGCTAACAGAAAGGAAGAGTGAACTCTACGTATTTTGACAAGAACTGCTTTGGGCGTCTGTATCTCACTTCTTATTCTTGATCTGCAGTTAATTTTTGATTATACTACAGTCTAGGTGCAGAATCCAACTTGCTAACAGTATAAAAAGAGGAAAAATCAAAAGGGCCTCTGGCATTTCCGGTTGCTTGGAAGCTGTTTGGCTTTCTGCATTAGTATTTAGTGTTATCATTGGCCAAGCACCTTTGCTGGGTAGAAAAATACTGGTGCAAATTTTACTAGTGAGGTGGGAATAGAAGTCATAAAAATTCTCAATTTCCCTTTTAAAAACTTAACTCATTTGTCCAAGAGGAATGAACACAGAAGGACAAGAGATTTTTAAACTTCCCGTACATCTGGGCACAGCAGTGTATTTTAACTCCAAGCACAATAAAACAACCTTACTTGCTGGTGGTATATGACATAATGACCCAAATATGTTTTTAAAAAATCATTTATTGCTGTACATAAACAGCAAAGTTAGCGCAAGGGATGATAAAATAACATGGGTAATTCTTCCTTGCGCTGGGAACCATCGGCGGCCCATTAGGATTCCAGATGTAGCTCTCCCCCATTTGTTTTCCAATGTCTAATGCTTAGACCCTTGGTACCTTGACGGTGGTTGTCAAGCATGTTGGCTTTTCAGCTTGAGGTCTTCCTTGGAGAAACACACCGATCTGGCCCTGGGCTATAAAGCACAGTATTGTCTTGGGCCCAGTTTGTTGAGAATATAAGACCCAGGGCAGCCTCCTGCCAAAGGTCAAATACCAGTTTGACCCAAGTTCCTCAAATCAACACTAGACCTCCCCAAATAAGAGACACTTCAGCTCTTCTTGCAAAAAAAAAAAAAAAGTGGTTTTATATTTTTATTGCTTTAATATTGGGATTACTATTTACTGGAGAACAGATAAACACAAGAATACTTACTGCCACTCATGGAAAATAAAAAAGATGGTTCACAATGCCAGAGTCATAAAGAAAAAAAAAAAGCCCTATTTCAATACCTTGGCCACCGTAAAGAAGCAAATTCCAAGTTCAAAAGGCTTCTATGGAGCAGTAATGGAGGGCAGTTGTAAAACTGCTGTGCAGATAGCATCACTGTATTTTAGGCAGAGAAAGCAAGCGGCTAAAAATAGGACCATAGCTAATTTAGCTAGTATTCATACTGCCAAAAATGCGTGTCTGAAATCAGGTGGGTATTTCTTTATGAGCCACTTAGCCAAATATAAAATTTATAGCCCGGTCTTGTACAGACTCTTGCAAAGATTCAGAGCATCAGTTTATTACAGGGCTACTATTAAGAACGCTGAAAATTCCCCCGCTTGCACTCCTCACCCCAGGGGTCTAGCCTTAGCTAGTTATGATTGGGCCTGGCCCAAATACTCTTATTAAGTAGGGGTGTTAAGTCTTCAACAAGACAGTTAGGCCTGTTATGTGGAGCTGAATGTTCTTCCTCATGGGGAACTGGACTCCCTCCTCCTGTGTCCAACAACAGCACGCCCTTTTGCTTGTTACTCCTATTCACCTGTGCTCTGGCTTAACAAATCAAGGGAAATAATGCTTAAAGCAAACAAAATAAATAGCAGATGGTTGAGGGTACTCTGGGATGAATAAATTATGACTGCGGAGGAGAAAAGCGAGCCAGTGGATGCACACGGGTGTATTTGTTGATGACATACAGGATATTCAACACACTGACCTCAATATGTACCAGGCCCCCCACCATTAATCACTCCACATAATGGAAGCCAGAAATTTAAAGAGCCCGGGGGATCTGTGGTCCCTTGGAGTGGGAGAGGGAACTGAGGAAGTGAACGAGATGCAAAAGAAATACAAATGAAAAAAGTGACTCCAAAACTCAAACTACAGGATGACAGTAGCTTCTTCGTACCCTAGAAATTCAAATGACTTTGCACAGACTTCACTTTGTAGAATCAGTCAGATGGATTACAGTCATCTGAGGGACATCATCCTGGATAGTAGATTCATTCTTTTAATAAACACTGAATCATCACCCCAGGATGTCAGCATGCCATTTGTGGAATTTTTTGCTAAGTTGTTCAGCGGAACACAAGTACTCCATCTCTTAGCAGTTAAGCGGTTTATCAAATCTATCACCAAGAGAAACCACAGAATACCTGCCTGTTATTTTCTACATTTGATCATTTTAAGGGTGATTTTACAAAATCTGAAAAATATAGCCTCTTCCAGGTCTCACCGATCTGTGGTTCCTTATCACTTGAACTATATTCTCACATCTGTGTTTCTGGTCTAAAGGGATTAGAGTTTCTTTACCTTCCCCAACATACTCTTGATAGTTCCATCAAACATTATTAAATAGTAAGTAAGAAAGGTCAGAGTTCAAAAAGTAACAAATTTATTGTAGCCACACTGACTGATTTTCATTTGTGTGTGTACAATTTGTCACGACAAATTGAACAGCTTTGTGTGCGTGCTTGAACACTCATTCTTTTTCCCTGCTGACTTTCATTTACTTAGAAAATACTCTACAAAGTTGAAGACTTTTAGGTGAAAAGAACTCAAGTGTTCAAGAGATGTGTAGAGTTTCAAATTTTTGTATATATTTAGCATATTTATAATGTTTCAATGTTCTGTCATAAGCTCCACAGTGGTTGAATTTAGAAGATAGTGCGCTAAGTGAAGTAAGCCAGTCACAGAAAGGTACTGTATAATTCTACTTATATGATAATTCTAACACAGTAAAATTCATAGAAAAGAAAAAGGTAGAATGGCAATTGCCTAGGGCTGGAGGAGGAAATAGACAGTTGATACCTCATGGTTGAGTTTTAGTTTTGTAAGACGGAAACATTCTAGAGACATGCCTTACAACACACTTAATGTTAACTAACTGTACACCTAAAATACTTAAAAATATTTATAGATTTTAAATAAAAATTTAAAAAGATGAAAGGCTTTTGCTTCATTTCCCTTTTTTTTGATATTGATTAGAATGGTATATGCATGTGCAATGGGACCTTTTTCAGTCTTCCAAAAGCACAAGACATATATTTTAAATAAGCACATTGTTTAATGTGAATAATCAACAGTCACAAAATAGCTCAACAAACCCATATATCTATCACAATCATGATGTCATAGAAGAGATAAATCATTAACCATAGCCATAACTTCGTCAGTATTGGTTCCCCCATTCTTTTTATTTATTTATTTTTTTAGAATATTCTAAAGCCGTGGAGAAGCTTAATTACAGTCTAAACACACATTTGAGGAACGCAGGATATCTTGTCACATAAAGATAGTATATGTAATTTAAGTGTTATATTTTCCATAGTGCTTTAATTTCTTCAACCACAGAACACCAATAGCTACATGGGAAAGGCTATGGGGACATCTGGCAATAACAGGAACAGAAATGCTGGGTGGAAAGGAGCTGACTTGATATTGCTGAGGAACTGCAAAGGATCCTAACTGTTTAACTGTTATGAACAGAATTTTTTAAGGGGAACATCTTCATTTCTTACAGATAAAAGAAGAGGTAGGTTATCTTTTAAAGTGTGATTTTTTTAAATAAATTTTTTAAAGCTAGATTTATTTATTTATTTATTTATTCATTCATTCATTCATTCATTCATCCATTCATTCATTATATATAAGTACACTGTAGCTGTCTTCAGACACACCAGAAGTGGGCATCAGATCCCATTACAGATGGTTGTGAGCCACCATGTGGTTGCTGGTATTTGAACTCAGTACCTCTGGAAGGGCAATTAGTGCTCTTAACCGCTGAGTCATCTCTCCAGTCTGATTTTTTTTTTAAATCACTGCTGTTCACAAAAAAAGAAAGAGCCATATTCACCCAGCGATGTGACCCTTAAGTAAATCCCTATGTCTCTCAGAGCCTTAATATGTTATTATGTTGAATGTTGAATAAAATGGTGTTATTGAAAATATAGTTGCTTCTTTCCCTAACTCAAGACTCTTACAATTTGAGAGTGGGAAAAATATTTTATTATAAAATATTTTGAGTAGGTTAAGCTCGTAGTTGAATTTGATGTACTAAAGCCTTAGTTTTTATTATGATTGCCACTATTCATACAACATAAAAGTTGAAATATCAACATCTCAAATATCGTTTGTGATGTCAAGTAAACAACAGTACCTGTATCACTTTCCATGCTGTGATGAAATACCTGATGTAACCAACTGAAGAAGAGGGGATCTTTATGCTCGTTCTTGATTTAGCACCATTCGGCTTCTGATAAGGCATAGCCATGGCTGGGGGTAGGGAAGTGTGGCAGGGGCAGGAAGGCTTATTTCACAAGATCGGAAGCCAAAAACACATAAGCAGGAACAGGCATCATAATCTCCACTTTACAGAACACATATCCATGATTTAATTCTACCTTCTGAAAGTTCCACCAGCTCCAGACACTGGCATGGCTGACGACTAAGCCTTCAACATTACAGACTTTGGGTGAATTTTCAGGTCCAGACTATGGTCTGGTTATACGAAATAACCTGGAAACTAGAGTGTGATAAGAGTCTGAAGAGCTTTCTAGGTTCTTTACTACAACCAGATTGAGTATTCTCTATGTTTCTATTCTAAGGTAGAATGCCTGCTATGAAAATAATACTTAAAAAATAATTTGAACTAAGAAGTTACTTGGTTCTTTTAAGGTGTGCCAAAGAGTCATTTTATAAAAGGAATAAAAGGAAAACCAAAAAGTTGGAAAACATACTTTGAAACGGTTGCCTTGCAATACTGCCGAGTGACTGGACGGGCAGCCTCTAAGTGAAGCATCCTTTTGCGTTCATCCGAGTGTGGCATCCACTTTCACCTCATCGTCTGTCTCTGCACACACGTTTCGTCATCCCTCGATGACCATATACAGGGAGGCTTGCTTACTTGAAAAGCTTGGAGTTGTCAGGAAGTGGCTCCTTGTTAGGCTCCCGAGGAAGACAGGGAAGATGCTTAAAGAATACAGTCTGTGGAAATTTCTACACCATCAAATAGTGGTGACACTGGTGATAGGAGCTCTTGCCAGTGCCTACCACTGATGGCAGGAAGTCTTCATCATGGCAGTCACCACTGGTGTCAACTATTTCCTGCTCCACAGAGGCCGTTTTTTTCTGATGCTGAACATAGGGACAGGATGACGTTGCCTAAACCAAGTAAAGATTTTTTAAAAAATAATCATTTATCTTAATTTCTTAGTCTATCAGATTTACACCAGGACTTTGTCATGAAAGAGGATGGGAGAAATAGACAATAGCAATAATCTTAGTTGAGGAAAAAGTATAAAAAATGAATGTCCCCAATGTGGAATTCATAATGTTACAGCAACAAACCGATTATTCAAAAGTTGTGCTATAGAGAAATATGGTCTTGACAGTTCAGAGCAAGGGAAGGGACGCTGTCCTTTCCACATAGGGAATGGCTGCCACCCTAGTCACACTAGTGGAAACTGTCACAGAGGGGACTAGAGACTCACCTTGTGCTTCAATAATTAAGGGTGCTGTTTGAAAGTGCCCAGTATTCCTCACGTTTGCATTACTGATGTTTACCTGTTCACGAAGAGTAACTCAGTAAGAACGGTTCACGTGCTTTTAGTTTTTTGAAAGGAAAGTCCTGGCTGTGTGGTGATAGAAGTATTCTTCTCTTTCCTTCTTGGACTGCAGACCATCTAATAACAGAGACTGGTTTCATGTACCCTATCTTTTTAAGGATCTTAGATATTAGTCTTAACTGTTTGAAAGGGGAAAAAAAAAACCCTTCCTTTTAAATATTGTTAAAGAGTTTCCTCTTAATCTTTAAGTAAGTTGTACACTTCTATGTAGTTTCACAACTCAGTTTCTAACTAACAAGCCTAAACATGAAATGTTATTTTATTTAAAAACTTTGATACCTAAAAGGAGACGTAATATTTTGGAGATCTGAACATGTAACTGTTGTTTGTTACTTTGATGTGCTAGAAAGCACTAGTTGGACTAATTGCCAAGAACTAGTGAGAAATATTATTTAGACTCAGGAAATCTGCAAAACTGGGTCCCTTTGGAAAGGTAAATATGTTCTGCGTTGTGTCCAGCAATAATAATTATAAGAAGAGCATCTGAAACTTTCCCCTTTGCTTTAAACTACCTATGCACCTGTTCTCAGACTGTTAATTGCATGACGTAATATTTTCTGTCTCTTATTGAGAACTGAGTTAAGTGTACAGCGGAGTGAAAATACACTTAAGATATGACTAATGACAAAAACAGTCTACAATGTAACATTTTCCCAGTATTTGAAAACTAGTTAATGTTACTGTTTATAAATATTTACTTTGGTGCTGGGCCATGCTGGGCAAGTGCGCTATCACTTAGCTGTCTCCTAACACTTGTAAGCAGTCATTTGGTGATTACAAGTTGACTTAAATACAGTCAGACAAAGAGACCAAGAAATCTAGGCTTTAATGTGCTACACCAGAAAATATACAGAGATTTTTTTAAAAACAACTAACGTATTGGAGTTCCACATATGAAAGCTCCTGTGTGTGCATGTGTATGTTTGCGTCAGTGTCTGGGTGTGTGATTGTCTATGTGTGAATGCCTGTGTGTGTGCACATTTGTGTATCTATGTGTGAGTGTGTGTATGTTTGTGTGTGCCCGTGTATGCATATCTCTATGCATGTCTCTGTTGTGTGAGTATGAGTGTGCATGTATGCATGTGAGCGTGCATGTATGTGAGACAGTGTGCACGTGAACATGCAGGTGTGTGTGTTGCTAGAGACTGATCCTACAGTTTGTACATAACAGGCAAGTTTTCTTATCATTTAACAACATTCTTACCCCCCTGAATCATTTTTTAATAATTATTGTTGCTATTTTTAGTTATGTGGGTGTATTTGGATACAGGCATGTCATGTGAGTTCAGACGCTGCAGGAATTGTATGTGCTGAGCCGTTTTCCCAATCTTCTGGATGGGTGACCTATTTCATTCTGAATATCAGAAGTCACAGAATTCTCTTCTATGAGGATATCCTTTCACTCTGCTTCCTTATTAATAATTGTTTTTCTTCTTAACCATCATCAGTATGCCAAGGCTTCACTGGAAAGCATTTGTACTACCAGAGTAGACTTCTCTAGGGGCATAAGAGGTGGCTATTCTTTGGTCGCTCTTCATAAAAAGGTCTCTCTATAAAAATTATCTTCACAGTTACTTGGAAATTAGGATATATCATTTCAGTGAAATTTGAAAAAACAGTATTTTAAAGTTAAAATGCAAAAGTATTTTTTATCAACCTAGATACTAGAGGTTCTTGCTATAATGCAATTATGTATTGTGCAATTATGTCTCAGAAGATTTAATCAATCGGTATTTGAAAACGCTTATAGGTAAAGTTTTTAGAAGATTACGTTTCTTGAATTCTTTATACAGTGGAATTTCTGATGCTACAGTAAATTAAAAAGTTGGATGATTCTCATGTGAGCTCTTATTTCACCAATACAGAACAACCTTGAGCCACACTAGAGCAATAATTACTTAACCTAAATCAGAGCCCAACCCAGGCCAGACAGCTGGTTTCATTTTGTTAGGAGATCCATTTGATTTACTCTTTGAGTCAGCTTTCATTACTGCAGAAGACAGAACTCCACTTGAGTTTTTAACCCTGAATTCTCTGCCTTGTTTGCTGCCTGCTATAAAATTGCATGGTTGAGCTGCTGCAGCGGCTGCACACTCTGAAGCTACTGTAAGTCTGCAGGAGGCTCCACTAAAGCCTGCAAAGGGGGAGCTTCCCACAAAGAGATAAAATCTGGGTCCTTCTCCTAGCCCTACCAAAACAAAAGAACAACAAAACAAAACAAAATAAAAATCCCTGACCATGGTGGTCTAGGGATAGCTATGTGGAGTTGATACTCCATTTGAGTTCCTCTAGAAGCACAAAGAGCCATCTAGTAAACAGTCACAAGCTCTGTGTCATTGCTCTGCCATCTTGAAAACTGGGCAAATGAGTGTCTCCAGGAAAAGACTCATTTTGAACATCAGTTACTGGTATTTACAGTCGTATTTATTAGGTATCAAGTAATGATGCTTAAGAACTTGTCTTACATGATATTGTGCGTTTTCATTTAAACCATGACTCAAATTCACATAGAAAAGAGGATGTACTAATATTTGGTGGCTTATAATGTGATTCTTGTAATCCCATGAATGTGGTTTTCCAGCTCCTTCCTCTTGGACTGGCGATGTTGAGGGAGATAGCTTACAACACTTCATGAGGTCGCTATCATTTGGGTAAAAATTTCTTGAATTTGATGAGGATGATTAAATCTGTTTTTCTATCTCCTCAGAGAAACTGCCTATATTCTTTATATAAAGCCAGTGGGAGAATAAATTCTCTGTGGCCATATAGAGTAATGTTTTAAGTGGCATAAGCCACAGCTGGGCAACTACGGCCATCTGCCACAGAGGACAGTATTCCTATCTGGAGTCTGTGAGCTGCGTTGGGGAGATTCTGTGGTGTTCAGATAGTGAAGAAATCACTCAATGTGTCTCAGGGCATATGCTGGTCTTAAGGAATGTATACCTGTATTAAAAAGTCTTAGCACACTCTTTGGTATATTTTTGTTGACTACATCTCTTCCAGATTTTTACGGTTTCCCAAAGTGAGGATTTCATGGTCAAATAAATTTTATAAATATTTTTTTGGGTGAGGGATTCAGAATACATGGAAATACACAATGATAATGTATTGTAACTCTGAGGGACTGAGAGAAGAAAAAGCTACTTATTATAATTTAATTTATTGTTTTTGAGTATAAGACTACATTCCTTTATTTGACAGCATAATATCGCGTACAATAACTCATAAAAGCTTTGATATTGCTTCGTGTTGGGTACTAACTATCTAGATGATCTGATTTTATATTTTCTTCAAATACACACACACACACACACACACACACACACAGCAAAGCAGGGTAAGATTATGGCTAATTTTCAAAAATGTTGTGAATTGATTTCTAAGTTCCACAGAGAAAACAATGTAATAAATATAAACATCTAAAATTGTTGGGGGCAAGGATATTCTTCTTGAACCTGTTTGAAAATAAAAATATCTCAGAGTCTTGTGACTGCCAACAAAGATGTATTTATGGAGTTCTAAATGCCTTTCTAAAGAATAATGGTGTTCCCGTAACCCAAGTACATTGATGGCACTACCTTTTTACCAACTCTTAATATATTTGGAAGAGAGTCTTATAGGAAATGATAGAACTAATGATAATTAAAAGAAATATTTGCTTTATTCCGGCATAACGTGAATCTGTAATGTAAAACTGAAGCCTGCAGTTACATGCTGCAATCCACAAGAGAGAAAGCTAGCTGAAGGTCATTCTTTCACTTATGAAGTTTAGTCTAAGAAAAGAAAACAAGTATCCTCTAGACACTTCCTATTACCTAAAACACAGTGGATTTACTGGCTGATGTGTGGATTGGCTTCTGACCCCAGTAGTAAGTTGTAAACAGCTGTGTACCCTGTCTGAGGTTTAATCCCTTTGCCTGGAGGTCTGAAAGTTGCCACCTTGTTTTATACACACCAATTTGAGTTTATGTATTAGTCTCTTTGATATTTCCCCTTTTCTCTTCTGCCTTATTTTTTTAAAAGATGTATAAACAATAAATGTGGAAATCACATCGGCAGCAAGCAAATCAAGGAAGCCTACGGCTACAACAACTATGTCTGCAGTTCAACCTTTTCACAGTCAATTTAATAAAATATGATTGACGTTTGATAATAACTTTGTCCTTCAAGAGGGTAGAGGAAATCTGAAGAGAAAAGGAGTAATTTTAAGGAATGTGAACCGAAGTCCTTCCTTAGCACAGCTGTGTATTATATATATATGTCTTTTCATATTTTCACTATGAACTAAGCTTTTCATTTGATGTCAAAACAAACATTTGAACCTCATAGGTGGCGAAATTGGAACAGAAATTAGTTTGTTACGATTGTGTTTACTAGCTGCAGAGTATCAGCATGTCTCCATGGCGATCATGAGACCATCATTAGCACCAATAGCCACAGGTACCTAATGTCCGTAGGCTCTGTAGCTTCTAGTGTGCTTCCATGCATGTTGTCTTCTCCTTGAAGGAGCTGCAGGCCTTAGACCCAGCTGGAATTACTGATTCCACTTTGGAGAAAAGTGAGGGGAGGTAGGTTGAGTTGCTCATTCTTACGTCGTTGATGTCTGGAGACAAGACTCAAACTGTTCTCTCTCTTCATCCTGTCCAATATAACGAAGTTCCAATTCTATCTGATTGTGAGTTTTCAGTGAACAATTCCATTTGGCCGTTATTGACCCTTAAAAGTACTTGTTCTTTCTTTAACCCTTTATAGTATAAATGACTCTAAATGTATGATTGTTAATTTCGAATACAATAAAAATATCCAAAGTAGTATTTCTCCATTACTCTCGGTTAATAGTTACTTATAAACTGAAAAATCCCAATGCTGTGTTCTATTATAAAACAAAGCCTTTTTTTCCAATTTCTTAAGCTACACACACACACACACACACACACACACACATCAATTGTTAATTTACCAAATGGTAAAGAATTAAAAGTCAAATATTAAATTTTTAAATCTGTATCTTAGATTGTTGAGTGACTGAGTTTTTCACTTAGGCCAAATACAAATGGACCAGAACAAAAATTGTGTTAACAAATTATACTGTAAAATGATATAGTTGCTGGCTTAATTAAAAATTAATAGTTTTGTCCTTGGACAATCTTTAACATTCAGTAATGAGTTGTCTTCATCTCATCTCGAAGGGTTTGTTTCTCATCTAGAGGATCAGTCAGAGTTAATTTAGAGACACAATGTCTAAAAGTTGGGCTTAATAGTTCATGCTGCTGACTGTTGTATTAAGAGAGCAGGCTCACCACATTAGGGGATATGATCTTTTAAGTGTTGTGAGTTATCAACATACTGCCCTCAGCTGACCTTATCTGGATTCAGTGACATTTCTATGGGACAGTTTGTAAGGATTTAGATGCAGTTTTTATTCTGAATGTCAGAAGTGTGTGTTGTATGTAGCATGGATATAAAATAGATGGTTGTTCAAATTAAAAGCACGGTAGAGTATTTGATGGTCCTCAGAGGTCACCTTTCCATCTACCAAGCTATGCACTGCCCTGAAATGATGGATTAGTTCAGTTAGGCAAAAT
This sequence comes from Rattus norvegicus, assembly GCF_021556685.1. NCBI lineage: Eukaryota > Metazoa > Chordata > Mammalia > Rodentia > Muridae > Rattus > Rattus norvegicus. Next base: position 80,920,579 of record NC_141539.1, on the reverse strand, counting down.
TTTGCTTACTCATTTTACCCAAATTATCACATTTTCTGTCCTCAGTGACCTGGATAATTACTTCATTTTACTGCTGTCCTCTGTTTATGGTGTCCTGGCCTTAGCCAGCAATTAACATGACCTGATTGCAATTTGTCAGTCCAAATCAATTTGGCAAATCAATTTATGGAACTCCTAGTATATGTTAAGAACTCTACAGCACTGTAATATTTGCAGGTTAGTTGATCATTGTTCTGCCTCTCTTAGGAATTGTCAGACCAAACTGACAAATAAGAAACAAATACATACAACCATTTCAGTCTAGTAGTTGTGCTAAATTATTACTGGGAACACACATAAGACCACAGTGTTCAAAGTCTGACTTGAAAGAAGTGTCAGCAGGAGTAAAATGGGCCCAAAAAGGGATCTCTGGAGTTCTGCATTCACAGTTCATGTTTGACACTGTAAGTGTTTGATGGGTAAGATATTGAAGTTCTTTGCCACAGAGGCAAAAATAGTTTTAGAAGGAAATGTAGTTACTGGTAAACTATAGATGGGGAATGGAGAATCCATTGGTTTTAAACCTCTCAGCTATTGCTAAGGTAAGCTAGTGTTCTTTTAAACAGAGGAAGTAACTATGAACTCTTGACCAAAGGTGCAAGGAAATTGGATCTTTTAAACACAATTTTTTTAAGGTCCCTCTTGAACTTCAGCAATGGAGCACCAATTTAAAACAAACAGACCATTCTTAAAGCAGCAAATGGGTGCCCAATTGTGCCCTAAGGCTTTTTCTTTCATTAAAAAAAAGTTCAGTCTGAAGTTTTCTGGCAACACACAGAAGCCCCTATGTAATGTCTGCAAGGGAAAGAAACATTGATTTTTGGAAAACTTGAAATAAGACAATAGAACCCCTTTTCAAGAAAACCAATTTCAGCAAAAATTGTTCAGCTTTCACCAGAGGAGCTGAATTGTCCTGGAGGTGTGTTTAGTCTATAAGCAGGAAAAGTTTGGAGATTAAAATGGTGGCCCTATGTGTAAAAAAAAAAAAAAAAAAAAAAAAAGAGCGTAGAGGAGATTATCTTAAATCAGTGATCATGCCCGAAGCAAGGGTTCCTTTGGATCATCTTCTAACCTCCTTTGGCTTAGTAATTGAATGCTAGTATTTTAAAGGTAAACCATGATATTGACCAGTGATTTCTAGTGTTTTCCTTGAGCATATTGTTCAGAAGTATTTGTTCCAAAGATTTCACTCATTCATTGTATTATAAATACCAGTGTTAGTTTTCTGAATATTTGAGCATAGACAATGATTCTTTCCTGAGACTACACATCTGAGTAAGGGCAAGCATCTCAGATTCCAGACCTCATTAGCTGATGATTAGAGTAACATCATAGGAGGATTAATCAGAAATGTTTGCATAGGCATAAGATCTGGAGAAGACTCAAAGTAAATAAGTTACACAAAATAAAATAAAACCAACCTATAGTAGTCTAAGATTGAAATGATGAAATCTTATACTGAGATCATCGCAGTAGAAGTGAAAATTAAAAAACAAAACTACAAAACAAAAAAAAACCCCAAGCAAACAGAAAAGAAAGACACATGAAGATTAGGGAAGATTAGCCGAGGCTGGGAAGTAAATGAACATAAGTACAGTAAGATACGGGGAGGATGTGGAGTGCCAGCTATGGAAGTGAACAGGAGGAGAAGGTAAAGATCATTTGATGGGAAAGGCCAGAGATGCTACTTTAAGGCCTACCGGAATACACCTCACTAAGAAGTTCATGAGACTGACATTGCACAAGCAGACACTAGCAGAAGTGGCTTAAAAATGATCCTCATTACAAAGCAAGTTTGTACAGTATACAAAATATACCAGAGATACACAGCTGCATTTCTGTTTACCATGTTTGGTAGAAGACTTTTACTGTTTTGAGTAAGAAAACCCTGCAGGAAAAATAACCACTTGATAATAATAAAAACCTTCAAAAGCTTATTTAGAAATAATGCCCTCCTAAATGAGCATGTTCATTCTGCATCTTAACCGTCTTTTAGTGTACTCACAAATGCATGTGTTCATGTGTGCTTGCATGTGTTTATGAGGGTGCAGATGCATATGTGTGGAGGTCAGAGATCAACCCTAGGTGTAATCCTCAAGACAAGGTCACTGGATGGAAGCTAGAGCTAAGGACCAGCCTTAGCATGGAGAGGGAACCTGAAAGAAGGGGTGTATGTTGTCTGTAAAAACAAATGACTTAAATGATGAGTCCAAGGCCTAGGTTAGGCTGAGGTGGCTTTCTAGTCTCTCTGTCTCTGTCTCTCTGTCTCTGTCTCTCTGTCTCTGTCTCTCTCTCTTTCTCTCTCTCTTTCTCTCTCTCTCTCTCTCTCTCTGTGTGTGTGTGTGTGTGTGTGTGTGTGTGTGTTTGTGTGTGTGTGTATGTTCTGCTCTGCTCTAGAGAGCTTGTTCTTGCTATTCTAAAAACTCTCTGGTTAAGACAGCTTTCTCTGCTATTAAAACTTCTAAAGCTATATGAATAGTTCATGTGTTTTCTGACCAAGTCAGAAAAGCTGCTATAAAAAAATTCTTGGATCTTCTAATCAAGTAAAAAATCCTGTTAAGAAAAATAAATTAAAAAAATCCAATAAAATAAACAAATGAAAGAAAGAAGGAAGGAAGGAAGAAAGAAAGGAAGAGAGAGAGAGAAAGATTGATTCTTGAAGGGCTGCTTTTGCTCTCCAGATATCTCCAGACAGCTCAGCTCTCCCTAGAGAAAATTATAAAAAACTTCCTTTCTTCTAGCACAGCTCTTGCAGACCAAAAGCCCAGTTTTTATTTACATATCAATTCAGTATTCCAGGTTCCCTTATGATTATCTCATGGATCAGTATCCTATGACCCAAGCCTCTTATGAAAGAGCAAGCACACATTTTCTTTTAACATTGCAAAAGAATTCAGAGATCCTCCTGCCTCTGGTAAGCACAGATGATAAACTGGGTGGGTGTCCCCCTGCCCTGAAATTTCTACCACACCTGGGCCTAATCTTGCTGTTGCCAGGGCTGACCTTGACCTCAGAAACCTGCCTGCCTTTGTATCTGACAAGCTGGCCTTTGCTTTTTATTTTTGTGAAGCCCTTCTTTTTTTTTTTTTTTTCCCCCGGAGCTGAGGACCGAACCCAGGGCCTTGAGGTGAAGCCCTTCTTAATTCATATTGCATCCTTATATTTTTGCATAATTGAGAAAAATATATTTTCGAACTAACGTATTTAGAGTTCTTTCACATAGTCTTAAGGGCTGTCCTGAAGGTCTCAGTGTTTACAATTTTGCTGAGACATTAGCTACACCTTTGCATCCTGGGCTCTTGCTGTCTCTGATTATCATAGAGTCATTTAACATTAACAGAGAGGACATTCCTCAGAAGAATGTGAAATATATACATTATTACACAAACAACCTTAAGCTCACAGCAGTCATCAACACTTGTGGAAGTTCACACAGGAGTCCTGTCCTTGGGGCAGGAACCATGTCCCTCTGTCCTCACCAGGGGCACATGGGGCTAGGTGCCTGGCTTTTTGTGGTGGTGAAGGTTAGCTTGTTTAGCAAGCACTTTATTGACTGAGCTATCTCTCTAGTCCCTAACTTAACTGTGTTTTCAAGATGTTCCAGTCTGTTTACAACATGGTCTCCAAAAAGATGCACAACAGTGAGTGGGAGAAAGTAGACACATAGGCTGTCATAAGCTCTTCCTGGAGCCTATTTTGGTACCAAACTCTCCTTCCTCCCTTCCTCCTGGTTCTACCAATTTGCAAGTTGTACCAGCCTAACCCATGCAGGGATTTAAAGTCTTTTAGAAAGTTCAGACTGTTGATTTGCAGAGCTAAAGTCTGCACAGAGGAATCATTTGTAATGGGATTCTTTGCTCCCTGGAGAGACATTACATAGTAAAGCTGTAAATTACTGAAGAAAGAGAGGAGGGGGAAGAGGAGGAAAAGGGTGTGTGCTCTCTAAAACTAAGACATCTATTGGTCAGAGCACCATCTCTTAATTTTTTTCTCTTTTACCAAAAAAGTAAGTGGTCACTTTGAGAAAAGGTTTGGCTATTTAAGAGGTTGAATTGCAATTGTTGTCCCATTTGCTAAGTCCTAGATAGCTTTACTTACTGGTTTGCCAGTTGTCTGTTAGGATAGTCTCCACCTCTACCCCCAGGACTTTTCTATAGGCATTGGTTTTACATCTATATGGCACTGTATCAGAACCTGATTTCCAGCCAGGAGTCATCCTATCAGCCTTCTGACCTTCCTGTATTATCCTTGAGTCACACCACAGTGCTGGCTTGATTAGGGTAATGTACAGGCTTACTAATACAAGGTTCTGAGTGCACACACTCTCAATGCATTACCAGTGCAGTGGGACTGGCCAACATAGAGTAGATGACCTCAGGAAACGTCTGGCTTAACAAATGTATATCTTTAAATTGGAAATCTAATTATTTGCCTTAGATTTGCACTGCTGGGAACTTAATGCAAGACCATGTTAAATAAACTTATTATTTCCGTTTTTCATTTAACCTGTGGGTTGTAGTATGACCAATCTGTTTTATATCCTCAATCAACAGATGATTGTATTTGGTAATAATTTATCAAGAATAAAAATCTGTTTTTGAAACTAATCACCTCATGTTAGGTCTGCCCTTTTTCAAAACCACCATCTGATATTCATTTTGTCTGCAAGACAAACATGCTGATGAAAACGCGTATACCACAGGATACAGCCAGTGGAATGAAGCATTTCCACTCTTTGTATATATTTAGAACATTTTCTGTTTTCCCAACAGATGGACCAAATTTTAGTATTAAAGAAAAAAAATCAATTTTACATAGTACAAACAAATTGAACAAGTACACTGTGTATTTCTGATTGCTTTGTAACAGCATGTCCATTGGAATTTGGGGTCAAATCAGGTCATATCTAAACTCCATAACTTAAGAAAAATGAGTGTTTTCCATATAGAAACCCACAGTTAACTAGCTTTTTTTCTTTTAGTTTAAGAACTCATCTCCAAATAAAAACTACTAAGCTTTATTTATAAATATATTACAAATACTTTTGAGGTATTTTAATTTAGTGACTTTTGTTTATATACTAGTATCTTGAAAAGTTTTGTTTGTTTTTCTATAAATATGAAACTTTTCTATAGGAAGTCCACTGCACTGAACAGATTATAATAATTTTTTTCTCTTATTGTTTAAGCCAGATGATTCTGCCCCTCTAGTTAAAAGCTGGCTACAGAGACTCATAGCAAGCCAAGCTTTAACAATAATTTCTTTGGAAAATTACACAATAACCCCCAAAATACATTATTTTTTTGAAGTAAGTTTTGTTTGTTTGTTTCTTTTATTTATTTATATTTTTTTGTGTGTGGAGGTATTAGAACATAGGTAGATATTTGCTTGACTTGTGCAAAACCCTAGAATTATGCCATACCCTCCCCTGCAAAATTTAATGTATGTGAAGTCATACCATGTGCTTACATGTACTTTTCCTATATATTCAACTTCAATTAAAATTATATAAATTTCATCTCTTATGTTTTAGGCTGGTCTTTCAGATGTTTAATAATGAGATTTAGAGCTGGATTTCTATAGTCTTTTCTTCTTTTATGCCATCCATCAACATATTACAAATTTAGGGGTCCATTCCCAGTCTTCTAAACATGCTGTGGTTGCTTGTATTTAAGGATAAATGAAGAAAACCACAAAGCAACACAAAACAGCAATAGTTACTAACTCCCTGTAGTTATTGATAGTCTGCCCTCACCTAGTTTTTGAACCTCAGTGTCTCCGACTTGTGTAAGGCTTAAAGCGAGTCTTAACTACACTGAGACCCCCAATGAGACATGAGAACAGAGTTCAACGCAAACACAAGAGGTTTATTTTCTGGCGCATGGGGTCGACCTTTAATCAGCCCTTCACAGCGAGTGACTAGAAGGTGACCCTGAATGGCTATAACAAGCAGTTTTTATACTTTTTAGGGATAGAGGTTACATCAGCAAGGTTACAGTTTAAACTTATTGGCTAAGCGTAATGACCTTTGAATCTATTGGCTAGCAAGCATATGACATGGATTCGAACTCTATCTGGGACCAGAGGGTCAGGTGATTATCAGTCAGTACATTCTGTGTTTTTTTTAAGAATGTCCCTATTCCTCCTGAGAACTGTGGGTGGAGAATGGAACTTGGCCTAGCCTTGATCCGAGGTGGGAAGCTGGTGCTTGGCCTAATCTTAGGCTGGTGTAAGGCTGGTGAAAGCCCCTAGGGTTCTTCAGTTGGATCTTACTCTTTCCTTATCTCTCTTCTGAGGTGTCAGTATCTCTAATGTGTTCTGGAATTCATCACCAGACCTGGTCCAGCTTCACCAATTTTCTTCTTCTTCTTCTTCTTCTTTTTTTTTTTTTTTTATTAACTTGAGTATTTCTTATATACATTTCGAGTGTTATTCCCTTTCCCGGTTTCCGGGCAAAAATCCCCCTCCCCTTCCCCCCTCCCCTTCCTTATGGGTATTCCCCTCCCAACCCTCCCCCCATTGCCGCCCTCCCCCCAACAGTCTAGTTCACTGGGGGTTCAGTCTTAGCAGGACCCAGGGCTTCCCCTTCCACTGGTGCTCTTACTAGGATATTCATTGCTACCTATGAGGTCAGAGTCCAGGGTCAGTCCATGTATAGTCTTTAGGTAGTGGCTTAGTCCCTGGAAGCTCTGGTTGCTTGGCATTGTTGTACATATGGGGTCTCTAGCCCCTTCAAGCTCTTCCAGTTCTTTCTCTGATTCCTTCAACAGGGGACCTATTCTCAGTTCAGTGGTTTGCTGCTGGCATTCGCCTCTGTATTTGCTGTATTCTGGCTGTGTCTCTCAGGAGCGATCTACATCCGGCTCCTGTCGGTCTGCACTTCTTTGCTTCATCCATCTTGTCTAATTGGGTGGCTGTATATGTATGGGCCACATGTGGGGCAGGCTCTGAATGGGTGTTACTTCAGTCTCTATTTTAATCTTTGCCTCTCTCTTCCCTGCCAAGGGTATTCTTGTTCCCCCTTTAAAGAAGGCGTGAAACATTCACATCTAGGGTAATTCAAGCATTTGGGCTAATAGCCACTTATCAATGAGTGCATACCATGTATGTCTTTCTGTGATTGGGTTAGCTCACTCAGAATGATATTTTCCAGTTCCAGCCATTTGTCTACGAATTTCATAAAGCCGTTGTTTTTGATAGCTGAGTAATATTCCATTGTGTAGATGTACCACATTTTCTGTATCCATTCCTCTGTTGAAGGGCATCTGGGTTCTTTCCAGCTTCTGGCTATTATAAATAAGGCTGCGATGAACATAGTGGAGCACGTGTCTTTTTTATATGTTGGGGCATCTTTTGGGTATATGCCCAAAAGAGGTATAGCTGGATCCTCAGGCAGTTCAGTGTCCAATTTTCTGAGGAACCTCCAGACTGATTTCCAGAATGGTTTTACCAGTCTGCAATCCCACCAACAATGGAGGAGTGTTCCTCTTTCTCCGCATCCTCGCCAGCATCTGCTTTCACCTGAGTTTTTGATCTTAGCCATTCTCACTGGTGTGAGGTGAAATCTCAGGGTTGTTTTGATTTGCATTTCCCTTATGACTAAAGATGTTGAACATTTCTTTAGGTGTTTCTCAGCCATTCGGCATTCCTCAGCTGTGAGTTCTTTGTTTAGCTCTGAACCCCATTTTTTAATAGGGTTATTTGTCTCCCTGTGGTATAACTTCTTGAGTTCTTTGTATATTTTGGATATAAGGCCTCTATCTGTTGTAGGATTGGTAAAAATCTTTTCCCAATCTGTTGGTTGCCGTTTTGTCCTAACCACAGTGTCCTTTACCTTACAGAAGCTTTGCAGTTTTATGAGATCCCATTTGTCGATTCTTGATCTTAGAGCATAAGCCATTGGTGTTTTGTTCAGGAAATTTTTTCCAGTGCCCATGTGTTCCAGATGCTTCCCTAGTTTTTCTTCTATTAGTTTGAGTGTGTCTGGTTTGATGTGGAGGTCCTTGATCCACTTGGACTTAAGCTTTGTACAGGGTGATAAGCATGGATCGATCTGCATTCTTCTACAAATTGACCTCCAGTTGAACCAGCACCATTTGCTGAAAATGCTATCTTTTTTCCATTGGATGGTTTTGGCTCCTTTGTCAAAAATCAAGTGACCATAGGTGTGTGGGTTCATTTCTGGGTCTTCAATTCTATTCCATTGGTCTATCTGTCTGTCTCTGTACCAATACCATGCAGTTTTTATCACTATTGCTGTGTAATACTGCTTGAGTTCAGGGATAGTGATTCCCCCTGAAGTCCTTTTATTGTTGAGGATAGTTTTAGCTATCCTGGGTTTTTTGTTATTCCAGATGAATTTGCAAATTGTTCTGTCTAACTCTTTGAAGAATTGGATTGGTATTTTGATGGGGATTGCATTGAATCTGTAGATCGCTTTTGGTAAAATGGCCATTTTTACTATATTGATCCTGCCAATCCATGAGCATGGGAGATCTTTCCATCTTCTGAGGTCTTCTTCAATTTCTTTCTTCAGTGTCTTGAAGTTCTTATTTTACAGATCTTTTACTTGCTTGGTTAAAGTCACACCGAGGTACTTTATATTATTTGGGTCTATTATGAAGGGTGTCGTTTCCCTAATTTCTTTCTCGGCTTGTTTCTCTTTTGTGTAGAGGAAGGCTACTGATTTATTTGAGTTAATTGTATACCCAGCCACTTTGCTGAAGTTGTTTATCAGCTTTAGTAGTTCTCTGGTGGAACTTTTGGGATCACTTAAATATACTATCATATCATCTGCAAATAGTGATATTTTGACTTCTTCTTTTCCGATCTGTATCCCCTTGACCTCCTTTTGTTGTCTGATTGCTCTGGCTAGAGCTTCAAGAACTATATTGAATAAGTAGGGAGAGAGTGGGCAGCCTTGTCTAGTCCCTGATTTTAGTGGGATTGCTTCAAGTTTCTCTCCATTTAGTTTAATGTTAGCAACTGGTTTGCTGTATATGGCTTTTATTATGTTTAGGTATGGGCCTTGAATTCCTATTCTTTCCAGGACTTTTATCATGAAGGGGTGTTGAATTTTGTCAAATGCTTTCTCAGCATCTAATGAAATGATCATGTGGTTTTGTTCTTTAAGTTTGTTTATATAATGGATCACGTTGATGGTTTTCCGTATATTAAACCATCCCTGCATGCCTGGGATGAAGCCTACTTGATCATGGTGGATGATTGTTTTGATGTGCTCTTGGATTCGGTTTGCCAGAATTTTATTGAGTATTTTTGCGTCGATATTCATAAGGGAAATTGGTCTGAAGTTCTCTTTCTTTGTTGGGTCTTTGTGTGGTTTAGGTATAAGAGTAATTGTGGCTTCATAGAAGGAATTCGGTAGTGCTCCATCTGTTTCAATTTTGTGGAATAGTTTGGATAATATTGGTATGAGGTCTTCTATGAAGGTCTGATAGAATTCTGCACTAAACCCGTCTGGACCTGGGCTCTTTTTGGTCGGGAGACCTTTAATGACTGCTTCTATTTCCTTAGGAGTTATGGGGTTGTTTAACTGGTTTATCTGTTCCTGATTTAACTTCGATACCTGGTATCTGTCTAGGAAATTGTCCATTTCCTGAAGATTTTCAAGTTTTGTTGAATATAGGCTTTTATAGTAAGATCTGATGATTTTTTTGAATTTCCTCTGAATCTGTAGTTATGTCTCCATTTTCATTTCTGATTTTGTTAATTTGGACACGCTCTCTGTGTCCTCTCGTTAGTCTGGCTAAGGGTTTATCTATCTTGTTGATTTTCTCAAAGAACCAACTTTTGGTTCTGTTGATTCTTTGTATGGTCCTTTTTGTTTCTACTTGGTTGATTTCAGCTCTGAGTTTGATTATTTCCTGCCTTCTACTCCTCCTGGGTGTATTTGCTTCTTTTTGTTCTAGAGCTTTTAGGTGTGCTGTCAAGCTGCTGACATATGCTCTTTCCTGTTTCTTTCTGCAGGCACTCAGCGCTATGAATTTTCCTCTTAGCACAGCTTTCATTGTGTCCCATAAGTTTGGGTATGTTGTACCTTCATTTTCATTAAATTCTAAAAAGTTTTTAATTTCTTTCTTTATTTCTTCCTTGACCAGGTTATCATTGAGTAGAGCATTGTTCAATTTCCACGTATATGTGGGCATTCTTCCCTTATTGTTATTGAAGACCAGCTTTAGGCCGTGGTGGTCTGATAGCACGCATGGGATTATTTCTATCTTTCTGTACCTGTTGAGGCCCATTTTTTGACCAATTATATGGTCAATTTTGGAGAAAGTACCATGAGGAGCTGAGAAGAAGGTACATCCTTTTGCTTTAGGATAGAATGTTCTATAAATATCTGTTAAGTCCATTTGGCTCATGACTTCTCCTGGTCTGTCTACGTCTTTGTTTAATTTCTGTTTCCATGATCTGTCCATTGATGAGAGTGGGGTGTTGAAATCTCCCACTATTATTGTGTGAGGTGCAATGTGTGTTTTGAGCTTTAGTAAGGTTTCTTTTACGTATGTAGGTGCCCTTGTATTTGTGGCATAGATATTTAGGATTGAGAGTTCATATTGGTGGATTTTTTTTTTGATGAATATGAAATGTCCTTCCTTATCTTTTTTGATGACTTTTAGTTGAAAATTGATTTTATTTGATATTAGAATGGCTACTCCAGCTTGCTTCTTCCAACCATTTGCTTGGAAAGTTGTTTTCAAGCCTTTCACTCTGAGGTAGTGTCTGTCTTTGTCTCTGAGGTGTGTTTCCTGTAGGCAGCAGAATGCAGGGTTCTCGTTGCGTATCTAGTTTGTTAATCTATGTCTTTTTATTGGGGAGTTGAGGCCATTGATGTTGAGAGATGTTAAGGAATAGTGATTATTGCTTCCTGTTATATTCATATTTGGATATGAGGTTATGTTTGTGTGCTTTCCTTCTCTTTGTTTTGTTCCCAAGACGATTAGTTTCTTGCTCCTTCTAGGGTATAGCTTGCCTCCTTATGTTGGGCTTTACCATTTATTATCCTTTGTAGTGCTGGATTTGTAGAAAGATATTGTGTAAATTTGGTTTTTTCATGGAATATCTTGGTTTCTCCATCTATGTTAATTGAGAGTTTTGCAGGATACGGTAACCTGGGCTGGCATTTGTGTTCTCTTAGGGTCCGTATGACATCAGTCCCAGGATCTTCTGGCCTTCATAGTTTCTGGCGAGAAGTCTGGTGTGATTCTGATAGGTCTGCCTTTATATGTTACTTGACATTTTTCCCTTACTGCTTTTAATATTCTTTCTTTATTTTGTGCATTTAGTGTTTTGACTATTATGTGATGGGAGGTGTTTCTTTTCTGGTCCAATCTATTTGGAGTTCTGTAGGCTTCTTGTATGCTTATGGGTATCTCTTTCTTTATGTTAGGGAAGTTTTCTTCTATGATTTTGTTGAAGATATTTACTGGTCTTTTGAGCTGGGAGTCTTCACTCTCTTCTATACCTATTATCCTTAGGTTTGATCTTCTCAATGAGTCCTGGATTTCCTGTATGTTTTGGACCACTAGCTTTTTCTGTTTTATATTATCTTTGACAGTTGAGTCGATGATTTCTATGGAATCTTCTGCTCCTGAGATTCTCTCTTCCATCTCTTGTATTCTGTTGGTGAAGCTCGTATCTACTGCTCCGTGTCTCTTCTCTTGGTTTTCTATATCCAGGGGTGTTTCCATGTGTTCTTTCTTGATTGCTTCTATTTCCATTTTTAATTCCTTCAACTGATTGATTGTGTTTTCCTGGAATTCTTTCTGGGATTTTTGTGACTCCTCTCTATGGGATTCTACTTGTTTATTTATGTTTTCCTGGAATTCTTTCAGGGATTTTTGCGATTCCTCTCTGTAGGCTTCTACTTGTTTATTAATGTTTTCCTGTGTTTCTCTAAGGGAGTTCTTCACATCTTTCTTGAAGTCCTCCAGCATCATGATCAAATATGATTTTGAAACTAGATCTTGCTTTTCTGGTGTGTTTAGATATTCCGTGTTTGTTTTGGTGGGAGAATTGGGCTCCGATGATGCCATGTAGTCTTTGTTTCTGTTGCTTGGGTTCCTGTGCTTGCCTCTTGTCATCAGATTATCTCTAGTGTTACTTTGTTCTGCTATCTCTGACAGTGGTTAGACTGTCCTATAAGCCTGTGTTTCAGGAGTGCTGTAGACCTGTTTTCCTGTTTTCTTTCAGACAGTTATGGGGACAGAGTATTCTGCTTTTGGGTGTGTAGTTTTTCCTATCTACAGGTCTTCAGCTGTTCCTGTGGGCCTGTGTCTTGAGTTCACCAGGCAGGTCGCTTGCAGCAGAAAAGTTGGTCTTACCTGTGGTCCCGAGGCTCAAGTTTGCTCGTGGGATGTTGCTTATGAGCTCTCCGTGGCCGCAGCAACCAGGAAGATCTGCGCCACCCTTTCCGGGAGCTTCCGTGCACCAGGGTTCCAGATGGCGTTTGGTGTTTTCCTCTGGAATCAGTAATGTGTGCAGAGTGCAGTCTCTTCTGGTTTCCCAGGTGTGTCTGCCTCTCTGAAGGTTTAGCTCTCCCTCCCACGGGATTTGGGTGCAGGGGACGTGCTGTTCCTGGGCCCTCCTCTGGGGGAACCCAGAGGCCGTATAAAGTTTCCTCTTGGGCCAGGGATGTGGGCAGGGGTCGGCAGTGTTGGTGGTCTCTTCCACTCTGCAGCCTCAGGAGTGCCCACCTGACCAGGCGGTGAGGCCCCTTCTTTTAGTATGAGAATGTATTCATTTATTTTATGGTTATAATAACTTGTATTTAAGTAATTGTGATAGTGTCTACCAATACATGCCTAAGAGGCATGTTAGTAGTGGTCTGACGGTGATGGGTGGGGACTCCACATGAGCTCTCATCAGACACTCTATTGCCTGCATCTGCCTTTCCAAATGTAAGACACCAAGTTTCTGATGAGCTGGCTTCCAGTTTGTGGCAAGTAGATGAAAGTGGAATGTTTGGTGTGTTTTTTTCCCACTGTGTACCCCACTGTTTCTCACTGTCAAACTTCTCTATTGCATTATCTCAGAGTTACTGGCATGAAAGTGTATACTGTTTTAATATGGACATAACCCACAGATCAGAATAATGTAAGAACCTTCTAAGATTTTCAATATTTCAAAGTTTAATATCATCCTTTAAGTTGTATCTGGAAGCATTTTCTATGCCATTTTTAGACTCCTTTTCTGACTAAAGCATTCCTACTGAAGCCTCTCTGATGCCTCTCTCAGGCGTCCCTTGCTTCATGCCTGCTGCTTTCTCTCACCCCCTTATCTAAAGAAGTGGATTTCTTGGGCAAGACACATTAAGTGGCCTGACACCTTTGGCCTGACACCTGGAGTTTTAATTCCAAAATGAATCCCAAGCTACCAGCTAGACCTTTTAGCCAAGGCTTTTGCATGATCTGTTTGTTAAAACACAGCACTTTGTATGTCAAAGCTAACACAGGGCCAGTTCTCGGAATAACAACCTGCTGTCTCACGGGAGCGCACACTGCAACAGATAATTCATGATGTTGGCTTGACTCCATGTTTCTTTGTCCCTATCATCTATCCCTCTCACCACAAATCTGTCTCCGATGTCTTCTCATTGCTAAGTGATAACTGATGGCGTCCAAGATGATGATGTTTCTTTACTTTAGAAAAGTGTGAAGATCCCACTTTGGGCGGAGTGAGGAGTACCAAGTATTACTGGAAGAAATAAGAAATTCAAAAGCGTTAACAACTTCTGTGGTTCTAAATCTTTATCACTTATAAGACTTGGCATTAACTGTTTTATAGGAGGGAAACTGCAATAAAATTAACATGTTATTTGTAAGATAACCTAAAACGTTGGAGGAAATAGGAATTAGAGAAATCAGGATATTTGGCATTTTTGTGCAGCAGTTTAGAAATTAATTGTCATGGGCAAAGTGAAGGTATCTGTATGCTGCTTTTTTTCTTCAGCCAGGGCAGCCAAGCTGTAGATAGGTTAACCTTGTAGTGAGACCTGCTTTGTACAAGCTGCACAAGGCTTTTCAGAGTAGCAGTGTTTTAGTGAGCTAGCTAGTAACTGTATGGATATATTTGTTGCATGTATTACTTTAAGGTTTAAATTTATTTAATATGAGATAAGGAAAGTAGGTCTATTCTGCTTCAAAATAAAATGACAAAACTAATTAAACATTTTTATTGACTGAAAACACTATATAAAGTTTGGGAAAGGCATACACCTACCATTTACTATAAATGGCATATTGGGAAAAGCTCATAATTCACAAGTGTCTCACATATTTGCATAGCCATATAAAGAAACACTTGTTGAAATGATGTTTTATTTCACATATTGGTGCTTGTTATTTTTTTGATAATTTTTTTTCTTCTTTCATTTTTGGTTGTGAGCCTAGCCTTTAAAGGCTGAGCCATCTCTCCAGCCCTTCCTTCTTTTATTATTAGTTATCTTGTTTATATCTCAAATGCTGACCCCCCCTCCCATCCTTTCTTGCAAGTTATCTCTCCCTTTCATCTCTGAGAGGGCATCCCCCTGTATCTCCCTAGCTTGGGGCATCAAGTCTTCACATTACTAGGCACATCCTCTCCCTCTGAAGCTAGACAAGGCAGCCCTTTGTTACCTATGTGCCAGGGGACTCAGACAAGCCTGTGTAAGCTCTTTAGTTGGTGGCTCAGTCTCTGAGAGCTCCCAGGGGTTCAGGTTAGTTGACACTGTTGGTCTTCCTGTGGGGTTGCCATCCCCTTCAGTTCCTTCAGTCTTTGCCTTAAGTTTTCCATAGTGGTCCTTTACTTCCAACCTATATGCTTGACTGTTGGTATCTGCATCTGTCTCAGTCAGCTGCTGTGTAGACCCTCTACAGATATAGAGAGATATGTTCCTGTCTGCAAGCACAACTTACCATCAATTATAGTGAGAGGGACTGGTGCTTGCTCCTGAGATGGATTCCAAGTTGGCCCAGTCACTGCTCTGCCATTCCTTCAGTTTCTACTCCATTTTTGTCCCTGCACTTTTTTTTTTTTTTTTTTTTTTTGGACAAGAGCAATTTTAGGTTGAAATTTTTGTAGGCAGATTGGTGTCCCCATCATACAATGGGGATCCTGTCTGGTTACTGGAAGCAGTCATTTTAGGTTCCATATGCCCACTGTTAGGCATTTCGTTAAGGCCACCTGGATTGAGTCCTGGGAGCCTCCCTCATGCCGGGTCTCTGGGACTTCCTAGAGACTTTCCCTACCGGACACCCTCAGTGCAACACATTTCTATTCATTCTGCTAGCCCTGTGGGCCTCTCTTCTTGTCTCTACCCATACCTGATTCTGCCCAACTCCTCCCTCTTCTTTCTCCCACCCAGGTCCCTCTCTCCCCATGCCTCCTTGTAAGTGGAATTCAAGCACCCTCACTTGGGCCTTTTTGTTTTATTTCTTTGGGTCTGTGAAGTGTATCAGTGTATTCTATACTTTCCGGTTAATATCCACTTATAAGTGAGTACATACTGTACATGTCTTTTGGGGTCTGGGTTACCTCACTCAGGATGATATTTTATAGTTCCATCCATTTGCTTGCAAAATTCATGATGTTCTTGTTTTTAGTAGAATAGTATTGCATTCAATGAACCACACTTTCTATATCTGTTATTTGATTGAGAGACACCTGGGTTTCTTCCAGCTTCTGGCTATTATGAATAAAGCTGCTATGAACATAGTTGAGCATGTGTCCTTGTGGTGTGGTGGGGTGTCTTTTGGGTGTATGCTCAAAGGAGTGGTGTAGCTGGGTCTTTAGTTAGAACTATTTCCAGTTTTCTGAGAAACCACCAGATTGGCTTCCAGAGTGGTTATCCAAGTTTGTAATCCCGCCAGCAATGGAGGAGTGTTCCTCTTTCTCCACATCCTTGCCATCATGTGGTATCACTTGAAATTTTTATCTTAGCCATTCTCATTGAGGTGGAATCTGGATTGTTTGGATTTTCATTTGATTTTCATTTCCCTGATGACTAAGGATGTTGAACATTTCTTTAAGTGATTCTTGGCCATTTATGATTCCTCTATTGAGAATTCTCTGTTTAGCTCTGCACCCTCTTTTTAAATTGGATTATTTGGTTCTTTTGAACTCCTACTTCTTGAGTTCTTTATATATTTTGGATATTAGTTCTTCATTGGATGTAGTGTTAGTGAAGATCTTTTCCAAATCTCTAGGCTGACATTTTGTCCTTTTGATATTATCCTTTGAATTACAGAAGCTTTTCAGTTTCAAGAGGTCCATTTATCAATTGTTGATCTTACAGCCTGAGCCATTGGTGTTCTGTTCAGGAACGTTTCTCCTGTGCCAATGCATTCAAGACTTTCTCTTCAATGAGGGCCAATGTGTGTTTTTATGTGGTGGTCTTTGATACCCTGGGGCTTGAACTTTAAATGGGGTGATTAAATATGCATCAATTTGCATTCTTCTACATGCAGACCACCAGTTAGACCACCACTATTTGTTGTAGATGCTTTTATTTTTCCACTGTATGGTTTTGGCTTCTTTATCAAAAATCTAGAGTCTGTAAGTATGTGGATTTATTTCTGAGTCTTTGATTTTATTTCATTGATAATCATGCTTTTGTTCTATACCAGTATCATGCAGTTTTAATCACAATTGCTCTGTAGTACAGCTTGAGGTCAGGGATGGTGATTCCTTAAGAAGTTATTTATTGTTTAGAATTGTTTTAGCTACTATAGGTTTTTATGTTTTTCTATATGAAGTTGAAATTTTCTCTTTCAAGGTCTGTAAAATTGTACTAGGATTTTGATGGGGATTTCACAGAATCTCTAGATTGCTTTTTGTAGGCTAGACATTTTTACTATGTTAATCCGACTGATCCATAAGGATGAGACTTCTTTCCATCTTCTGAGGTCTTCTTGGATTCCTTCAGGGATTTGAAGTTCTTGTCATATGGGTCTTTCACTTACACAAAGATATTTTATATTATTTGTGACTTGCGAAGGGTGTTGTTTCCCTAATTTCTTTCTCACCCTATTCTTATATAAAGGAGAGCTACTAATTATACTAATTACTACTAATTTATAATTTTAATTTCATATCCAGCCACTTTCCTGAAGTTTTTTATTAGCTATCCAAGTTCTATGGCAGAATATTGGGGGTCATATCATCTGTGAATAGTGATATGCCTATTTCCGTTTGTTTTATTATTCCAGCTAGAACTTCAAGTAGTATATTGATGAGATGGTGGACAGCCTTGTCTTGCCCTAATTTTACTGGGGTTTCTTCAAGTTTTCTATGCTGGCTGTTGTCTTGCTGTATATTGCTTTTATTATATTTAGGTATGTGCCTTGAATCCCTGATCTCCAAAACTTTTAACATGAAGAGGTATCAGATTTTGTCAAAAAACTTTTCAGCCTCTAATGAGATGATCATGTGTTCTTTTTTTCTTTTGATTTTATTTCTATAGTGGAATACATTGTGGATTTTCATATATTGAAACATCCCTGCATCCCTGGGATGAAGCCTACTTCATCAGGGTGATGTGTTCTTGAATTTGGTTTGCGATAATTTTATTGAGAATTTTTCCATGGATATTCATAAGTGAAATTGGTCTGGGGATCTCTTTCTTTGTTGAGTCTTTGTGTGGTTTAGGTATCAGGGTAACTCTGGCTTCATAGAATGGGTTAGGTAATATTACTTCTGATTTTCTTTTGTGGAATAGTTTTAAGAGTTAGAATTCTGCACTAAAACCACCTAGTCTTGAGCTTTCTTTGGTTGGGAGGTTTTTAATGACTGCTTATATTTCCTTAGTGGTTTTGGGACTGTTTAGTTTACCTGATCTTGATTTAATGTGGTATCTGTCTAGAAAAATCATCCATTTCATTTAGATTTTCCAGTTTTGTCAAGTATAGACTTTTGAAGTAAGACAAGGATTCTTCTGAATTTCTGTTTCTGTTGTTATGTCTCCCTTTTCATTCCAGATTCTGTTAATTTACATATTGTCTTTGTATCTTTTAGGTGGTTTGACTAAGGATTTCTTTTTTTTTTTTTCCTTTTTTTTTTTTAATTAACTTGAGTGTTTCTTATTTACATTTCGAGTGTTATTCCCTTTCCCGGTTTCCAGGCAAACATCCCCCTAATCCCTCCCCCTCCCCTTCTTTATGGGTGTTCCCCTCCCCACCCTCCCCCCATTACTGCCCTCCCCCCAACAATCACGTTCACTGGGGGTTCAGTCTTAGCAGGACCAAGGGCTTCCCCTTCCACTGGTGATCTTACTAGAATATTCATTGCTACCTATGAGGTCAGAGTCCAGGGTCAGTCCATGTATAGTCTTTAGGTAGTGGCTTAGTCCCTGGAAGCTCTGGTTGCTTGGCATTGTTGTTCATAAGGGGTATCGAGCTCCTTCAAGCTCTTCGAGTTCTTTCTCTGATTCCTTCAACGGGGGTCCCGTTCTCAGTTCAGTGGTTTGCTGCTGGCATTCGCTCCTGTATTTGCTGTATTCTGGCTGTGTCTCCCAGGAGCGATCTACATCCGGCTCCTGTCGGTCTGCACTTCTTTGCTTCATCCATCTTGTCTAATTGGGTGGCTGTATGTGTATGGGCCACGTGTGGGGCAGGCTCTGAATGGGTGTTCCTTCTGTGTCTGTTTTAATGACTAAGGATTTCTTTATCTTGATGATTCTTTCAAAGAACCAGCTCTGGGTTTTGTTAATTCTTTCTATTGGTCTCTTTGTTTCTAATTGTTTGATTTCATCCCTGAGTTTGACTATTTTCTACTATTTACTTCTCTTGGTTATGTTTGCTTCTTTTTGTTCTAGAACTTTCAGGTATGCTGTTAAATTCCTAGTATAATATCTCTTCAATTTCTTTATGAAGGCATACATTTTCTTCTTAACACTGCTTTCATTATTTCCCATAAACAGTTTGAGTATGTTGTACCTAGAAAGTCTTTAATTTTTTTCTTTCTTTTTCCCTGACCAAGTTATGATTTAGTAGAGAATTATTCACATTCCATGAGTATGTCAGCTTTGTGTTGTTTTTGTTGTTGAAGTCCAGCCTTAGTTTGTGATAAACTGATAGAATGCAAGGGGTTATTTCAATTTCCTTATATCTGTTCAGGCTTGTTTTGTGTCTAACTATATGGTCAATTCTGGAGAAGGTTCCATTTGTGAGGTGTTAAGAAGAAGGTATATTCTTTTGTTTTTGGGTAAAATGTTCTGTATATATCTGTTAAATCCATTTGGCCCATAACCTCTATTAGTTTCATTGCATCTCTGTTTACTTTCTGTTTCAATGACCTGTGTGTTGCTGAGATTGGTGTTGAAGTCCCCCACTATTACTGTATGGGGCTCAATGTGTGTTTTGAATGTTAGTGATGTTTCTTTTATGAATGTGGGTTTCCTTGTTTTTGGGGCACAATGTTCAGAATTGAGACTTACCTTGGTAGAATCTCCCTTTGATGATTATGAAATATCCTTCTCCATCTCTTTTGCTTACTTTTGGTTGGAAATCTATTTTATTGGATATTTGAATGGCTACTCCAGCTTGTTTCTGGGGACTGTTAGCTGGGACAACCGTTTCCCTGCCCTTTACTCTGAGACAATGTCTATCTTTGTTGCTAAGGTGTTTTTCTTGTACGCAGCAGAATGATGGATCATGTTCAAGTATCCAGTCCATTGGCCTGTCATGTTACTGGTGAATTGGGTCCATCAATGATATCAGTGACCAATGATTGTTAGTTCTTGTTATTTTGTTATTAGATGCAGTACTATGTGTTTGTGATTTTCTTCTTTTTAGTTTGTTGTGATATGATTAATTTTTGTGTTTTCTTGGGTGTCATTATCCTTCTTGTGTTGGAATTGTCCTTGTGGTATCCTCTGTAGGACTGGATTAGTAGACAGGTATTGTTTAAATTTAGTTTTGTCATGTAGTATCTTGGTTTTTATATTTAAAGTGACTGATAGTTTTGCTTATTATAATAGTCTAGGCTGGCATCTGTGTTCTCTAAGGGTCTGCAATACATGTGTCCAGGATCTTCTGGCTTTTACAGTCTCTCTGGAGAAGACAGATGTAATTCTGACAGGTATATTTTACTTGGCCTTTTCCCCATTTAGGTGTTAATATTCTTTCTTTGATTTGCACATTTAGTGTTTTGACTATTATGAGGATTTTCTTGTCTGGCCCAATCTATTTGGTTTCTTGCACATTTAAGGTCATCTCTTTCTTTAGGTTAGGGAAGTTTGCTTCTATGATTTTGTTAAAGTTTTTTTGTTTTTTCTGTGCCTTTGAACTGGGAATCTTCATCCTCTTCTATTCCTATTATGCTTAGGTTTGGTCTTTTCATAATTTTCCAAATTTTCTGTATGTTTTTGGTTAAGAACTTTTTACTCTTGGCATTTTCTTTGACATTTTCGTCTTTGGTATCTTCTATGCCTGAGATTTTCTCTTCCATCATCTGTATTCTGATGGTGATGCTTGCATCTGTAGTTCCTGTTCTCTTTCCTAGGTTTTCCATCTCCAGAATTGCCTCCATTTGTGTTTTCTTTATTGCTTCTATTTTCATTTTAGGTCTTGGATTATTTTGTTAATTTCTTTCACTGTTTGATTGTCTTTTCCTACATTTTTTTCAGGGATCTGTTTTCTCTTTCAGAACTTCTACTTGTTTTGTGATATTTTTCTTTATTTCTTTAAGAGAATTATTTCTATCTTCCTTAAAGGCCTCTATCATCTTCATGAGATGGGATTTAAGGTCAGAATCTTGCTATTCAGGTGTGTTAGGAGATCCAGGGCTCGTTGTAGAAGGAGAGCTGGATTCTGGTGCTGTCATTGCATTGTCTTCGTGTTCCTGAACAGGTCTTTTGCCATCTGATTGTCTCTGGTATTAGCTGGCCTTCGGGTTGGAGCTGTGTGTTCTGTGTTAGAGCAGGCCGCCTGGGAGGCAGGCCAAGCTGTGTCTCTAATTTGAGCAGGCCTCCTGTACCCCTCCTGGAAGATAGGCAGGGCTGTGTGTGTGTATTGGGGGCGGGAAGCAGTGCGCCAATCTGACATGGTAAGTGCTGATGGCAGTCCTGTGTTTGTTCTTTTTCTTAAAGATTTAATGTGTGTGTGTGTGTGTGTGTGTGTGTGTGTGTGTGTGTGTGTGTCTCTCTCTGTGTACAGGTGTGTGTGTGTGTATGTGTGTGTGTGTGTGCATGCATGTGTGTGGGCATGCATGTGTGTGTATATGTATGTGTATATATGTGTTTACATGGGTGTGTATGCTTGTGCATGACTGTACATGAATGTGTTCACACAATTGCCCCGGAAGGCTATAAGAGGACATTGGCTCCCTTGGACCAGCAGCTATAGGCAGTGTTCTTGACTGTGGGTGTTGGGAACTGAACCTGAGTCCTTCGCAAGTACAGCAAGTGCTACTAAGTTCTGAGCATCTCTCCAGGCTCTAGTGTAGTGGTTCTCAACTTGTGGGTGGTGACCCTACCAGATATCCTGCATATCAGATATTTACATCATATTCATAACTAACAATATTATAGCTACGAAAGATCCAACAGAAACAATTTTATTGTTGGGAGTCATTACAGCCTGAAGAACTGTATTAAAAGGGTGGCAGCATGACAAGGTTGAGAACTACAGAGCTAACACTTGTTTCTTATTCAAATCTGGGATTATTAATGTTTTAGACCCATGAACAAATATTCATTTACTATATTTATTATTTCTCAGTATTATTATTAATAGGTATTTTGTTTCTTACTGTACAAGCCACAATGGGCTTAATTTTGCAGAAGAAAGATATTCAAACAACAAAGCAAAGCCCTACTGGAGATACAATAATCACGGGCTTTGATTTACTATCATAGATGAAGAACAGGATGTTCATGCTCAATGTTATAAATCTTTTCATTAGCTATATAGTCTGCTTTAATTCTATATGCACTAACTTGGCATGCATCGCTTTGAAAAAAATCTTAACTTTTTACACATTTACATAGTGGGTATGCATACATATACATGAAAGGAATACAGTGAATAGAATAGGAAGCTAATGGAAATTGTAAAATATACACAAAGCAAATTCAGTCCATGAGCAAATTGTATCAAAAACATCATGATATCTGGCTAAGTAAACTTGATTTTAACAGGTATGATCTTTACAGTTTCTATTTTACACAAAACATTTCTTCTAAAACACATCATTTACTACACAATTGTGGTTATTTTACACTGACAAGGTTCTTAGACAGGATGTCCCAGTGCCCAGCATATCGGGATAAACAGCCCTCCGAGATAGAGGGTTAACTTTAAAGTGTTGCCTGAGCTCTTACAGCTTCTCTGACCTCCTTTCTCCAGAATCTATCATGTTGTGAAGTTGCATGTGTGTAAGATTGTGTGTGTGCATGTGCCTCTGTGTGCATCCTCAGGTGTTTCTGAGTGAGCTAGACTATAAGCAAGTGGGGGAAGACGCAGCGTTCCAGAGGTGCAACAGCTTCCCCTGTGCTAGAAGGGCCCCCAGAAGCCTCAGGACTGTTCTCACCAGACACAGGAGGTGGCCAGAGAATGACTGGAACAAATCTGGATTTTGTTTTGCTCAGAGGTGTTTACCTGATCATTAGCTGTTTGGTGGCACCGAAAATGTTCAATCCATTCATCTTCCTGTCTAGTGACTTTTTCTGTTAGCCCATGAATTATGTATTTTCACTAACTTAACACATAACCTTGGCCCAGGTGCTCTCAAATGCTTCACTAAAATGAAAGGCATGTGCTGACTCTGTAACCATTTTTATTTCTGTCTGAGACAGGTTTTAGGTTAGCAGATAAAACATTCTTGACATCTTTAATACCCTTTATAGGGTCTTTTATAAATAATAGTTGTCAGTCAACAGTTTTTCCATAAGCACTGAAATTTTAAAATAGAGTGTGGTGGGTGGCTACAGGTTGTTATTGGAAAATATAAACCACCTATTTACTTGTTTTTCCATTAAATGCCTCATTCATTATTTTGCCATTTTGAAAGTTGTTGTAATGCCCCACAGAACATGTGGCACCAATGAGCTAATCACAGTCAAGGAAAACATATATTCTAAGAGAATTTGCCGACTGATTATTTAAGCTTAGTGGGTAGATCCTTTAAGTTGGTGTTAGTTTGCGTAGCACACAAAACAAGGGAACATAGTACCTATGTGTTTGGCAGTCAGGGGGATTTGTAATATTTGGAGAAGTGATTATCTGTTTAGGTCTTATTTTTATTTTTTTATTTTTTTTCTGGATTATGCTTTTATTTATTTATTTTTTTTATTAACTTGAGTATTTCTTATATACATTTCGAGTGTTATTCCCTTTCCCGGTTTCCGGGCAAACAACCCCCTCCCCCCTCCCCTTCCTTATGGGTGTTCCCCTCCCAACCCTCCCCCCATTGCCGCCCTCCCCCCATAGACTAGTTCACTGTGGGTTCAGTCTTAGCAGGACCCAGGGCTTCCCCTTCCACTGGTGCTCTTACTAGGATATTCATTGCTACCTATGGGGTCAGAGTCCAGGGTCAGTCCATGTATAGTCTTTAGGTAGTGGCTTAGTCCCTGGAAGCTCTGGTTGCTTGGCATTGTTGTACTTTTGGGGTCTCGAGCATTCACATTTTGATCATCCGTCTTGAGTTTCGTTTGTTCTAGGAATCTAGGGTAATTCAAGCATTTGGGCTAATAGCCACTTATCAATGAGTGCATACCATGTATGTCTTTCTGTGATTGGGTTAGCTCACTCAGGATGATATTTTCCAGTTCCAACCATTTGCCTACGAATTTCATAAACTCGTTGTTTTTGATAGCTGAGTAATATTCCATTGTGTAGATGTACCACATTTTCTGTATCCATTCCTCTGTTGAAGGGCATCTGGGTTCTTTCCAGCTTCTGGCTATTATAAATAAGGCTGCGATGAACATAGTGGAGCACGTGTCTCTTTTATATGTTGAGGCATCTTTTGGGTATATGCCCAAGAGAGGTATAGCTGGATCATCAGGCAGTTCAATGTCCAATTTTCTGAGGAACCTCCAGACTGATTTCCAGAATGGTTTTACCAGTCTGCAATCCCACCAACAATGGAGGAGTGTTCCTCTTTCTCCACATCCTCGCCAGCATCTGCTGTCACCTGAGTTTTTGATCTTAGCCAATCGCACTGGTGTGAGGTGAAATCTCAGGGTTGTTTTGATTTGCATTTCCCTTATGACTAAAGATGTTGAACATTTCTTTAGGTGTTTCTCAGCCATTCGGCATTCCTCAGCTGTGAATTCTTTGTTTAGCTCTGAACCCCATTTTTTAATAGGGTTATTTGTTTCCCTGCGGTCTAACTTCTTGAGTTCTTTGTATATTTTGGAAATAAGGCCTCTATCTGTTGTAGGATTGGTAAAGATCTTTTCCCAATCTGTTGGTTGCCGTTTTGTCCTAACCACAGTGTCCTTTGCCTTACAGAAGCTTTGCAGTTTTATGAGATCCCATTTGTCGATTCTTGATCTTAGAGCATAAGCCATTGGTGTTTTGTTCAGGAAATTTTTTCCAGTGCCCATGTGTTCCAGATGCTTCCCTAGTTTTTCTTCTATTAGTTTGAGTGTGTCTGGTTTGATGTGGAGGTCCTTGATCCACTTGGACTTAAGCTTTGTACAGGGTGATAAGGATGGATCGATCTGCATTCTTCTACATGTTGCCCTCCAGTTGAACCAGCACCATTTGCTGAAAATACTATCTTTTTTCCATTGGATGGTTTTGGCTCCTTTGTCAAAAATCAAGTGACCATAGGTGTGTGGGTTCATTTCTGGGTCTTCAATTCTATTCCATTGGTCTATCTGTCTGTCTCTGTACCAATACCATGCAGTTTTTATCACTATTGCTCTGTAATACTGCTTGAGTTCAGGGATAGTGATTCCCCCTGAAGTCCTTTTATTGTTGAGGATAGCTTTAGCTATCCTGGGTTTTTTGTTATTCCAGATGAATTTGCAAATTGTTCTGTCTAACTCTTTAAAGAATTGGATTGGTATTTTGATGGGGATTGCATTGAATCTGTAGATTGCTTTTGGTAAAATGGCCATTTTTACCATATTAATCCTGCCAATCCATGAGCATGGGAGATCTTTCCATCTTCTGAGGTCTTCTTCAATTTCTTTCCTCAGTGTCTTGAAGTTCTTATTGTACAGATCTTTTACTTGCTTGGTTAAAGTCACACCGAGGTACTTTATATTATTTGGGTCTATTATGAAGGGTGTCGTTTCCTTAATTTCTTTCTCGGCTTGTTTCTCTTTTGTATAGAGGAAGGCAACTGATTTATTTGAGTTAATTTTATACCCAGCCACTTTGCTGAAGTTGTTTATCAGCTTTAGTAGTTCTCTGGTGGAACTTTTGGGATCACTTAAATATACTATCATGTCATCTGCAAATAGTGATATTTTGACCTCTTCTTTTCCGATCTGTATCCCTTTGATCTCCTTTTGTTGTCTGATTGCTCTGGCTAGAACTTCAAGAACTATATTGAATAAGTAGGGAGAGAGTGGGCAGCCTTGTCTAGTCCCTGATTTTAGTGGGATTGCTTCAAGTTTCTCTCCATTTAGTTTAATGTTAGCAACTGGTTTGCTGTATATGGCTTTTACTATGTTTAGGTATGGGCCTTGAATTCCTATTCTTTCCAGGACTTTTATCATGAAGGGGTGTTGAATTTTGTCAAATGCTTTCTCAGCATCTAATGAAATGATCATGTGGTTCTGTTCTTTCAGTTTGTTTATATAATGGATCACGTTGATGGTTTTCCGTATATTAAACCATCCCTGCATGCCTGGGATGAAGCCTACTTGATCATGGTGGATGATTGTTTTGATGTGCTCTTGAATTCGGTTTGCCAGAATTTTATTGAGTATTTTTGCGTCGATATTCATAAGGGAAATTGGTCTGAAGTTCTCTTTCTTTGTTGTGTCTTTGTGTGGTTTAGGTATAAGAGTAATTGTGGCTTCGTAGAAGGAATTCGGTAGGGCTCCATCTGTTTCAATTTTGTGGAATAGTTTGGATAATATTGGTATGAGGTCTTCTATGAAGGTTTGATAGAATTCTGCACTAAACCCGTCTGGACCTGGGCTCTTTTTGGTTGGGAGACCTTTAATGACTGCTTCTATTTCCTTAGGAGTTATGGGGTTGTTTAACTGGTTTATCTGTTCCTGATTTAACTTCGATACCTGGTATCTGTCTAGGAAATTGTCCATTTCCTGAAGATTTTCAAATTTTGTTGAATATAGGTTTTTATAGTAAGATCTGATGATTTTTTGAATTTCCTCCGAATCTGTAGTTATGTCTCCCTTTTCATTTCTGATTTTGTTAATTTGGACACACTCTCTGTGTCCTCTCGTTAGTCTGGCTAAGGGTTTATCTATCTTGTTGATTTTCTCAAAGAACCAACTTTTGGTTCTGTTGATTCTTTCTATGGTCCTTTTTGTTTCTACTTGGTTGATTTCAGCTCTGAGTTTGATTATTTCCTGCCTTCTACTCCTCCTGGGTGTATTTGCTTCTTTTTGTTCTAGAGCTTTTAGGTGTGCTGTCAAGCTGCTGACATATGCTCTTTCCTGTTTCTTTCTGCAGGCACTCAGCGCTATGAGTTTTCCTCTTAGCACAGCTTTCATTGTGTCCCATAAGTTTGAGTATGTTGTATCTTCATTTTCATTAAATTCTAAAAAGTTTTTAATTTCTTTCTTTATTTCTTCCTTGACCAGGTTATCATTGAGTAGAGCATTGTTCAATTTCCACGTATATGTGGGCATTCTTCCCTTATTGTTATTGAAGACCAGTTTTAGGCCGTGGTGGTCCGATAGCACGCATGGGATTATTTCTATCTTTCTGTACCTGTTGAGGCCCGTTTTTTGACCAATTATATGATCAATTTTGGAGAAAGTACCATGAGGAGCTGAGAAGAAGGTATATCCTTTTGCTTTAGGATAGAATGTTCTATAAATATCCGTTAAGTCCATTTGGCTCATGACTTCTCTTAGTCTGTCTACATCACTGTTTAATTTCTGTTTCCATGATCTGTCCATTGATGAGAGTGGGGTGTTGAAATCTCCCACTATTATTGTGTGAGGTGCAATGTGTGTTTTGAGCTTTAGTAAGGTTTCTTTTACATATGTAGGTGCCCTTGTATTTGGTGCATAGATATTTAGGATTGAGAGTTCATCTTGGTTGATTTTTCCTTTGATGAATATGAAGTGTCCTTCCTTATCTTTTTTGATGACTTTTAGTTGGAAATTGATTTTATTTGATATTAGAATGGCTACTCCAGCTTGCTTCTTCTGACCATTTGCTTGGAAAGTTGTTTTCCAGCCTTTCACTCTGAGGTAGTGTCTGTCTTTGTCTCTGAGGTGTGTTTCCTGTAGGCAGCAGAATGCAGGGTCCTCGTTGCGTATCCAGTTTGTTAATCTATGTCTTTTTATTGGGGAGTTGAGGCCATTGATATTGAGAGATATTAAGGAATAGTGATTATTGCTTCCCGTTATATTCATATTTGATGTGAGGTTATGTTTGTGTGCTTTCATTCTCTTTGTTTTGTTGCCAAGACGATTAGTTTCTTGCTTCTTCTAGGGTATAGCTTGCCTCCTTATGTTGGGCTTTACCATTTATTATCCTTTGTAGTGCTGGATTTGTAGAAAGATATTGTGTAAATTTGGTTTTGTCATGGAATATCTTGGTTTCTCCATCAATGTTAATTGAGAGTTTTGCTGGATACAGTAATCTGGGCTGGCATTTGTGTTCTCTTAGGGTCTGTATAACATCAGTCCAGGATCTTCTGGCCTTCATAGTTTCTGGCGAGAAGTCTGGTGTGATTCTGATAGGTCTCCCTTTATATGTTACTTGACCTTTTTCCCTTACTGCTTTTAATATTCTTTCTTTATTTTGTGCGTTTGGTGTTTTGACAATTATGTGACGGGAGGTGTTTCTTTTCTGGTCCAATCTATTTGGAGTTCTGTAGGCTTCCTGTATGTCTATGGGTATCTCTTTTTTTAGGTTAGGGAAGTTTTCTTCTATGATTTTGTTGAAGATATTTACTGGTCCTTTGAGCTGGGAGTCTTCACTCTCTTCTATACCTATTATCCTTAGGTTTGATCTTCTCATTGAGTCCTGGATTTCCTGTATGTTTTGGACCAGTAGCTTTTTCCGCTTTACATTATCTTTGACAGTTGAGTCAATGATTTCTATGGAATCTTCTGCTCCTGAGATTCTCTCTTCCATCTCTTGTATTCTGTTGGTGAAGCTTGTATCTACAGCTCCTTGTCTCTTCTTTTGGTTTTCTATATCCAGGGTTGTTTCCATGTGTTCTTTCTTGATTGCTTCTATTTCCATTTTTAATTCCTTCAACTGTTTGATTGTGTTTTCCTGGAATTCTTTCAGGGATTTTTGCGATTCCTCTCTGTAGGCTTTTACTTGTTTATTAATGTTTTCCTGTGCTTCCCTAAGTGTGTTCAGGTCTTTCCTGAAGTCCTCCAGCATCATGATCAAATATGATTTTGAAACTAGATCTTGCTTTTCTGGTGTGTTTGGATATTCCATGTTTGTTTTGGTGGGAGAATTGGGCTCCGATGATGCCATGTAGTCTTGGTTTCTGTTGCTTGGGTTCCTGCGCTTGCCTCTCGCCATCAGATTATCTCTAGTGTTACTTTGTTCTGCTATTTCTGACAGTGGCTAGACTGTCCTATAAGCCTGTGTGTCAGGAGTGCTGTATACCTGTTTTCCTCTCTTTCAGTCAGTTATGGGGACAGAGTGTTCTGCTTTCGGGCGTGTAGTTTTTCCTCTCTACAGGTCTTCAGCTGTTCCTGTGGGCCTGTGTCTTGAGTTCACCAGGCAGCTTTCTTGCAGCAGAAAATTTGGTCTTACCTGTGGTCCGGAGGCTCAGGTTTGCTCGTGGGGTGCTGTCCAGGGGCTCTCTGCAGCGGCAGCAACCAGGAAGACCTGTGCCGCCCCTTCCGGGAGCTTCAGTGCACCAGGGTTCCAGATGGTCTTTGGCTTTTTCCTCTGGCGTCCGAGATGTGTGTGCAGGGAGCAGTCTCTTCTGGTTTCCCAGGCCTGTCTGCCTCTCTGAAGGTTTAGCTCTCCCTCCCACGGGATTTGGGTGCAGAGAACTGTTTATCCGGTCTGTTTCCTTCAGGGTCCGGAGGTGTCTCTGGCAGGGTCCTGCCGCTCCTGGGCCCTCCCCCACGGGAGCCCAGAGGCCTTATACAGTTTCCTCTTGGGCCAGGGATGTGGGCAGGGGTGAGCAGTGTTGGTGGTCTCTTCCGCTCTGCAGCCTCAGGAGTGCCCACCTGACCAGGCGGTTGGGTCTCTCTCTCACCGGGTCTGGGAGCAGAGAGCTGCTGCGGGCCGGGATCCTTATTTTTATTTTTAAGAAGTGTGTGTGTGTGTGTGTGTGTGTGTGTGTGTGTGTGTGTGTGTGTCTGTCTGTCTGTCTGTCTGTCTGTCTGTCTGTCTGTGTCTAGGTGTGGGATTTGAGCATGTGAGTGCAATGCTGGCCAAACCTAGTTGAAGGTATCAGATCTCCTGGACCTTAAATTACAGGTGGTTGTGAGCCACCTCATATGAGTGCTGGGCACTAAACTTCGATCTTCTGCAAAATTACTATAAGCTTATAAATGATTAGCCATCCTTCCTACTTGCAAGGTGTGCATGCTATTGTGCAGTTACATGTGTGTCCCTACACACCAGCCCCAGAAACTATGGAAGAAAGAGGCAGTTGAGCACAAAGGTCCTGAAGCTGAGCTCTGCGTATTTTACTCTCCATTTTTCCAACCTCAGTGGAGTTTGTTGCACACAGCATCCTATGTGCTATCCTCACTGTATGTCCTGCTTGATGTTTTCAGTTCAGTTGCATCTGCTTGGTCAAAACAGGTCATTTCACTTTTAATTCCTCATCATGATCTGTGCTATGATTTAAACGTGATAAATATAATTATGTATTTGTTTAACAGACAATACATTTCTATTTACACCACATCTGCTTTCCAAAATGCCATATATGACTTGTGGAAAAAAGTTCAAAATGTGTCATGTATATGTTTTGTGTCTGTTGAGATAAAAAAGATTACATTGTAACTTGGGATAAAATTTCCCTTTTCTTTTTTTGTCGATCTGAGCATTTTTTAATGCATTCGTGAATGCATGTTTGATGTTTTAATGTTCGTGTATGAAAGCACACATGTGGGTATGCATGTGTGTATGAAGTTTCTACTTGGTGTCTTTGTCAATTTCCCTGCACTTCTTTGAGAAAAGGTCCCTCATTGAACTCACAGTTCACCAACTGAGCTAACCCAGCTTGCCCTCAGGATCCTCTGGTTCTGCACCGTCTCTGGTTGAAGGCTGAGGCCTTGATTATTCCATGGCTCCTAAGTCAGGTCCTCAAGCTTGAACAGTAAGTTGTTTATCCACTGAGCCATCTCTCAAGCCTTGAGCAAAAGTTTCTTACACTGCACTGCAAAGAGGAAATATGTGAGGCAAGATGACTTCTATTTCCTAAGACAAAACTAGTGCAGACTTATGGGAAGGGGGATGGGGAGGAGGATATTGGGAGGGGGCAGTAAGTAGGATGTAAAGTGAAAAAATGAAAACAAACAAATAAATACTAGAAAATGTAAGAAATGCTGTAGCTGTCTTCAGGCACACCAGAAGAGGGCATCTTTTAATATGCCTATCTGCCGTCAGCATAGCATCCCTGGTGAGACATCTATTAAGATCTTTGGTCCATTTTTAAGTTAGTTATTTGTTTCCTGATTGTTGAATTTAAAGAACTCTTTGGATATTTTAGATAGCAGGTTGTTTTTATCAGATGCAAACAGTCTCATAGTCAAGCATTTGACTAAATGCTATCTATAGCCATTGTGTCTATATCATCTCTAATGAAGCATACTCATTCAGGTTTCAGGATGCCCTAGGATCCACGAACTAGCCACTCTCTGGGATTATTAGTGCGTACTTAGCTTTTCATCATCTGCTTCACCATTGTGTTTCTGTGCTGACGCTGAGACAGATTTTCCTACCTTCTTTGTTAACTCTGTATTCACTGATGCAGTTTCCAGTGTATTCTATATTACTCTGAGTCTGAAAGGGAGATTGTAAGCATTCTGAAGTCAATTAATTTAATTAAGTAAAAGCATATTTTCTATCCCTGTTGGAATTTCACTGTCCTTACGAAAATGTTTAAGACTTGATGAGAGTAACTTGTTTAACTGATTCTCCAGCATGCTTGAGACTAACGTTACCATCAGATAAAAAGTTGCTGCTGTTCTTCCGAATAAACATTCCAGCGATCATACTTTGGAAAATGGTTGGACAGACAGACATCTTGGTGAGAAATCCAGAGAAAAGGTCCCAACATGGAAGCTGGCTTTGTTTGCAAAACACTGCGTGAAGCAGCTCACCCCAGCTCTCTAGATTTCTCATCAGTTAATAGCAATTACAAGCACTCTTATGGTCAATTTCGGCTTCATTTTGTCTATTACTATAGAGAAATGACATTGGATAAAAGCATATTATAGGAGTATCAATCACCACATAATATAAACCTTACTCTTTGATTTCCATGCCTTTACTCGTCATCCCATTCATATTCTGAAAGCACGTTTATTCTTAACCAATGTAGCAAATACACCTTCACCCTCAGTTTCGCCCGCCAACTGCATACTGTGCACTTGTTATCCACAGCTAAACATGAAGCATGTCTTCCTCCAGACACCTCTGTGCTACACCTCAGCTCTCTTCTCCCTCTTTGCTCTCTGGGACTCCTAGGGAAGTGTCCCCTCCTCCCTGGAGAGGAGCACTCTAAGAGCCTGTGGCCTTGCAAGGTGCAGGCTGCCCCCAGAGCCTGGTACTTAGCTGGAGCCAATGCGAGATTGTTTTGTGTTTCTGAATTACATCATCCTGTTTTCAATTTTTGTACCCACAGTGCTGGGGAGGGGCACTTCTTTCATCCTGAATGTGTTTATCATCAGGGTTCCCACAACATAATCCCTCCCTGACTGCGCTTTCGTTCTAGTTCTGAGAACAAATTGTCCTGCGGTTCAGGGCCCTGCCTGCTTCCCTACTGCGATTTCGCCTGTCTGCTTATTCTGTCCCGTTCCTTACTGAAGTCAGATGCGGATCAGCAGAAGTGAGACTTTAAGGCTTCCCTCTCTCCTTTGGAATTAATTGCTCCTCACTTGGACTATTTTTTCATTCATTTCATTTTCCTCCATACATTAGTGTTTGAAGATACAATGCAGAAACAGCTTTTGATAGATTATGTTATTGTTCTTTGGTAGAAGTGAGGACATGGAGAAATGTAAGCTAAGAAAGTTTTCTCCAGAGGGAAAATCACGGTCCTATTAGTTTCCTAACAGCTCAGGGTCCCACAGTGCATCACAGGAGATACAAATAATTCCGAAATGCTGGTGGAGAGAGATGATTGGTTAGATAGTAGATCATGCAACTATATCTTAAAGGCCGGAGGAAGGTGTACCTACCTGAATCCTGGATGCTACATGGTAACAGAAACAATAATGAGAAAAGGAATAAGTATTATAAATTATCCCACATTTCTATCTTTTTCATAGAAGGTATGTATCCTGAGGACAATAGAGACTTCTGTTGGGCACAAAATAATTGTTGGTTGTTGATTTCAGGGAGGTTGAGCTTCAAAGTTGCATGCTCTTGGCAAGTCTCTCCCACTGAGCTGTATGCTCAGCCTGGACCTTACTACAATAGTTACACATTCCTGTTTGGTGTGACAGAGCACCTCACAGTGAGGGATAGCAATTTTAAACCTCTATTTACTGTTGTATTAATATTCGTTTGTTTGTTTGTAGAACTTCAGGCAACTATGATTCTTTAAAATTTTTTTAGAGGTTTTTCAAATTAAATACTTAGGAGTCTTATGTTAATGCAGAAAATTTCATTTTTACTTAAATTAATTTATTTTGATAGTAGTATGTAAATAATTATAGAATCCAGGGATGGTGAATTAGCTTTGACAACTTCTATATAGTTATCTTTTTAAAATTACATTATTACAAATTATTAGTTTTTTATCTTATACTATACTCCATCAATTGTCCATGTTTCAAAGTGTTCACTTGGAAAATCTTGATTCTTATCTTCATCTAATTAGTTTATTTAAATATACTTTGTGTATAGTAATTTCCTTTTATTAGCGGAGTTAATAATATAATATAAATATTCTATTCATCCTACAAATGGGAAAGCCACAACAGAAGCAAACTAGTATAGTTTTGGTAACCCAGAATACAAATTATAATGTTTTTAAAACAAACTCAAAAGTTAAATACATTTATTTTCTACCTTCTGCTTACTTCTTGACACCTTACCTATATTGTGCCTAATTTTCAAAACCACCCTCCAAATAGACGCCGTTCTCTTTCTGTGGATGGGGAAGTATAGATTTGATTGTTGCCTTTGTTAGACTTCTCTTGCTGTGATAAACTCCATGACAAAAGCAACTGTGGTGCACAGGGTTTCTATGGCTTTACCTATTTACAGTCCGTCACGAGAGAAGCTCAGACAGAAACTCAGGGCAGGAGCTTGGAGGCAGAAACTGAAGCAGAGAGCTCGGCTTATTTTTTTATAGTTCTTAGCAATATTATGTTATAGCAAAGGAAAATGGACCACTCTAGGCAGTCTTACCCAGGAAATGGGATGGCCAGTCAAACCCAGGGTCCAGTCTAGATCTTGACAACCATGAAGGCTTGGACTCTATGTACATATTTACTAGCAACTGCATTTTCATTTTTTTATTTCACCTATAATGTCTTGATAAATTTAAATAATAGAACTAATAAACAAATAGTTTCCTTTGGAGAAGGTTAAAAAGATACATTCAAAGAGAGTACACATTGGAGAAAAATACATGATAATTATGTTAAAACCCATAGACCTGATTCAGCCATATGTTTCGAATGAATTCAAAACATTATGCTTTTGAAAGGATCCTCAGAGCACAGAGTCCAATTTGCCGAGTCCTAGATAGGTTGCTAATGGCTACAAAACTTTGCATTTATATTTAAAATTGCCAAGTTTGGAAAACACTGTTTTACCTCAGGTAATTGCACTTCCAATTGCAAACAGAAGTAGAAGCAAGTTTTCATTCCTGTCTTATAAGTAGCCTCGGAAGTTGCTCTCGACTTCTTTTTTTTTTTTTTTTCAAATTCAAAATAAATTTCTCCATGGTATTTATTTGGTGTAAAATGTGATAATCACAACTCTAATTTTCACTGTATATTTTTATTCCAAATGAGCTTGGCTCAAGAACTTACGCTGCTTCTCAAACCTAGTATGTCTTATATGTTGCACAGTGGGGGCAAAGAACTTCAGAATTGCACGGCTTCAGTCAGTAAGAATAATTATAAAACTGTATGAAAGGCTCCAAATATCAAAGTTCAGCTCAGTGATTTGTTCTTACTTGATTACACCCAGCATTGATGACCCAAGAAGGTAGTTATATTATGGACTAATGTTGGGGGTCCTCCAAGGAGACAATGAACTGACATCAGCTTTGCAAGTAATTTATGTGATGAAACAAAGGCCAAGTTCAGAGGTGAGGTCTCTGTGCAATTGTGCAGAACCCTGTGGACAGACAGCTACAGGGTTAAGTGTGTGCGTTATGGACTCTTGGCACCTCTCAAATTTATATTACACTCTAGTTCTTCCCCCCCCCCCCCCCGGAGCTGGGGACCGAACCCAGGGCCTTGCGCTTCCTAGGTAAGCGCTCTACCACTGAGCTAAATCCCCAGCCCCTATATTACACTCTAAATCTGTAGTATTAGGAGGTAGGGTCTTCAAACGAAATAGAGTTAGTGCTCTTGCAAAAATAATAGATTGCCCTGCTCTCCTCATTGTGAGGATATCATGAGAAGACAGTCTGTAAGCTGGTAAGTGGATCCTTGCTATATACCAGACCTGTTAGCACTTTGAACTTGGACTTCAAGGCTTTACCATTATGAGAAATGATGTTCAAAGCTTCTGGCCTATGGTATTTTGTTACAGCACCCTGCACTTTGATACTAAGTGCAAATATTAAGGATTTAATATTGAGATACTTTGCTATTGCTATCTTGAAATTCTTTAGACTTTTTAAAGAAGAGCACTGTATTTTTATTTTCTACTCAAATTACATCACAACTCCTGGGTTGAAAGCAAGAAGGAGAAAGGTTAAGTGTAAACCTTGTTTTGCACGTTGTTTCCATGTTCACAGGGCACTGGAGATTTCTCAAGCCAAATCTGGCGGTCAAAAGAACTTGGCATCACTCAGATCTGATCACTTCAGTATCAGAGCAGTGAAGAGGAAACCTCTCCACACAAAGACTAAGACGGGAGTCAGAGCAGCCTTGCAGCCCAGTTCAGCCGCACACTGTTGCTGAAATTCTTCAAAGTGCAATCTCCTGTGTCAGTTAGACACCTCCCATTCTCCTGCTCCTTGTTGAAGCTAAAAATTTGGAAATAATCTCAGTATCTGTAATACTTCTATACTTCTGTATTGCTGCTGCCCTGAACTGTCAACAACGGCTTAAAGCCATTTCTATCTCACTAATCCATCAGAAGTCAGACATGCTTCTGATTGGCCAACACAGGGTGCTGATGGGGTAACTTTCCTTTCTGGCAGCTTTAGGAAAGAATGTATCGTGTTGTCTTTCCACTCTCTGGATGGCTCTGGATTTCCATGCTCTTGGTTTTCTTTTCTTCATACTTCCTGTATCTTTTGAGCCTTTATTCTGCAGTTAGAAATCTCCTAAGTCAAAGCAAGGGAATTTTCTCTGACTTTAAAAAGGTTATATCTGACCTACTTTGCACCCACTAAAATCTGTTCACCAATTACAATAGAGCGGAACACCGTTAGGGCCTGTTTTTCTGCTTGCTGTTTTATTGTTTTTCCTGTAAATTAGCTTCCCCAAATTTCTCCCTCATTTTTTTATTAACATTATTTCTGTAAGAGAGCATTTTGTTTGATGGGCAACCAACTAGGTAGTGGCACTTTGTAACATCTACAGTAAATTCTATAACTGTCAAATGAATGAACGAGTGAATCACTGGGCAAAGCATTCTGTTTCGCTTCAAACCAATGGTGGGATACAATGAAGAGTTCGCTGCCTGTGTGTATGTTGCTTTGTCTCTTTTCATTTGAAGGTAGTGCCTTTGGAGTTAGGATCTGCGCTAGAATCTACAGTGGAGTTTGTTAAGAAGTCCACAGCTGAGTGTTCCACATGTCACTTGTGTCAGTATATTGGGCTGGGACCAAATTGTTGCTCTTTCTCTGGAGTTCCCTGTCCAGTGTGGGTTCTGTGGGTTCTGTCAGACATTTAATGGCATTAGTAATTAATTTGGCTTTTAGAATGAAAGTTATTTACTCATATTTTCTCTGCAAAATACTGAGTATTATAAAAACTTGAAAAAACTATCAACATTATGGATAATAGAAACAAAATAGCTAACAAACCAAGCTGACATTAAAATTGTACAAGTGGAAAAATAATTCATAATTAGAGGACTTAAGGTACTTACGGGTAATCCACAATTGTAAAAGAGAAATGGTGGGATATTTTCTCTAGCGTTAAGCTTTTATGATCCTAAGATTTTCCAGTTATTACATTAAATTGGATAAAATAGCACTGCTTTAACACACTTGGTGAGTATGACAGAACACAAAAATCATCCCGAGGAATACCCAAGCCAGACGTGAAAGGGTATCATTTCAGACAAACTTGACCCGGCAGTGGGGAAACGGAAAGAGGGCTTCATTCATTTGCTTATTTAACTATTTTAAAAGACATAATTAGTTCTATTAAATTATTGCTGCAGAGGAAGGATAGAAACATGAGAACAAGTGAAGAGAGGGGGCTATAAAGGCAATGTAACTCACCTTGGAAATGTCAAGAGCTACATAATGTTGAACACAAGATCATGCTGGCTTGCTTTTGTTTACTGCTGGGCACTGAGCAGGAAGGAGGTCCATGGGGCTGAAGCTCCTAAGGTAGCATTGGATCAGTGGGCCTGATTTCACTAAATTCCAGCATTTGGGATGAGCTAAGGGCAGATGTACAAAAGTGAGCAACCGTTTTCCGTGCTCATTGTCAGTTGTTGACTGGTTTACCTAGGAACTCAGACTTCCACCATACCTGCAATAGAACAGATTTTGTCATAAAGTCACCCAGAAACAACGCAGAAGCATCTGCCTATATATAATGTTGTGACTCCTCCGTTGCTTTCTGCAGTGACTATGAAACAAAATTCATTTAATGGTCACTTTATTGAAGTCCTGAATAGGAACTGTGGAAAGGAAGTGGCTGATTACATAATGTCTTCGTTCTTACAAAGACATAAGTTTCTCCCTCTTTCTCTGCCTTTTGCTCGGCCCTTCTTTCCTGATGGGAATAAACAGAGAAGAGTCTGTTCTTTGTCTGTGACTACCTTTAAGTCATTGCTTTTTCTCTTTGAGTCCTCTTTCCACACTGTGAAGAAGATAGACAACACAGCTGGGAAAGACATAACTCCCAGTCACAAAAGCTAAGCACTTAGGTTTTTATTAACGTTTTACTAGTGAGTAGTTATTGATACACGTCAGTTTGGAGAGGGAACATCTTTACTGAACACCCACTGTCTCTTGAGTTCCCAGTGTTCTCAATGGCTCACTCCCAAACATGTGTAGCAAGAAGGAAGAACGATGTGTTCTTCCTTTCATGGACATAGAGATCCCTCAACTTTTTCCAGGAAGTGTAATGTTCCCTTGTA
The DNA here is from genome assembly GCF_021556685.1 of Rattus norvegicus. Lineage (NCBI taxonomy): Eukaryota > Metazoa > Chordata > Mammalia > Rodentia > Muridae > Rattus > Rattus norvegicus. Next base: position 80,882,771 of record NC_141539.1, on the reverse strand, counting down.
GACTTACTTCATTCCTGCAGAACTCTTCTGGTGTAGTAAATGGAGGTCAAGGATTGTCAGCCATAATTAGGGATTGATGGAAATATTTCTTTCCCTCCTTATAAATTTACCATGAAGTAAAGATTTCTGGGGCATTTTTTCAAGACACAGAAGGCTGTATTTTTTCCACATTAGTTATCATTCACGATGAACACAAATAATAAAAATGTATTGTCTGGAAATGAACATAGAAAACCCTCATACCTAATTTGTCTGTTTTGCTTTGGTACAACCTCAATCAAAATGGAGTTAATCAGGAATGACCTCATAGGGTCAGTAACTCTAAAATTAATTCTGGTTTTAATGATATATGTCTCTAATTTATACCTTAAAAGTGTGGACCACCTGTGTTGTTGACTGGCTGTGATCATCTTGAGACCTAAGGGATTTCTACCAAGAGAAAACCCAGACATGCAGGATACATGTTTCTTTAAAGTGATGCTATAAAATTATTTTCTCAATTAAATCTAAGTGATTCACTTTTTATTTTTAAAGCCATAAAACTTGTGGCTTTGTGATGATTGAATATATGTTTGTGATTTGTTTTCACTGGCCTCTTTTCCTTCTTACCCTTCTCCAGTGACACCATTCATGTAGCGTAACCACAAGTCTTAAAGTGTGTTTTGTAGACAGGGCCACATTTGGCATTGGGCTATAGCTTGCAGTAATACAATTTTATAGAAAATCGCAGTATTAATTAGCTATGTTCTGGTAAGCTGGAAGTACATGTTTATGATTATTGTCTAAAGCCAAACAGGAAAATGTAAAAGCAATAATAAATATGTTCTTTCTCATTCCAGTATACCAGCTTAGGCAAAATTTTGACTGGAAAAGCATAAGTGAGTAATTAGATAATTGCTGCCTTGATTGAGCTTAATAGGAAACATTTCAATTAGGCTAAAACTACACAGAAAGGAAGTGGTTTTTTTTTACAAAGGGAAACATTCCTTGTCATGCAACTGTCAGCTTGTGCCCACACTAAGAGATGGGATTAAGTGGATCTGTGCAAAGGAAACAAAAAAAGAAATGATTGCTGTAATTAGACCTATACTTAAACATTGTGTCTTCTGATAGAATTTCTTGATGATTCTAACGTTGATAACATAGCCCCTATCAATGCCTGTAACAAATTACTGCCTTAAATCTACCACAATGCAAGTTCCTGGGGAGAGAAAATCATAAGGTTCCCATAGTGCAAGGACTAACATTCTAGAGCTGCGGTCGAGCCACCTGTGTACTATCCAACAATCAGAAAATCCTTTGGGGGCTAGTTTGCATGGTTAATAGTTTCTCCCTAGCATACCTGGAGTGTGTGTCTGTTTGCTGACTCAGGACTCCAGCCAGATGTTAAAAGGCTCCTTTCTTGAGTAGGTATTCCAGTGCTATTCTTAGTATCCCGAGGGCTGAGGTATTAGTATGACCTCTCTACCCTGTCTGCGTAGAGATCTTATCCATTTAGACTTTTAACCAGTTCATTGCTTCACCCAAAGGCCATTATGTTCTTGGATTTGATTTAGTTACTGATGGTACTTCATGCCTCATCCCCTGAAAGGTGACACGGATTATTGAAAGTATAGACAATACATCCTTACTGTTGTTTTGATACTGCTCGCTAAACCAGAGACAGAGAAGCCAGCATGTAAAACACTAGATCACGCCGCATTAGCAGATGAAGATGTTAAACATTCTTCACTTGCCTGTGATAGTAGTGGTAGTCAGCATAGACTTGGGAAACAAGTAAGGCTAGTTTAAATGTGAACCATGCCAGTAGCTGTGTGATCTTGGAAAATGTACTTAAACTTTTGAAATCTGTTCCTTGTTTATAAAATAGGAATAACCACCACCCCCTCCCTAGATGTTGGTGGGAAATTTGCAAAGAAATGTTTGTAAGTCGTCTGCACAGCTCAAAATTCTCAGCTGCTATTTTGATAGTAGAGCACGGATTCTTAAGGGAGTCCAGCACGTTTGAATCGGTGAGACCAAGAGTTCACATTTCTATGTTCTTCTCCTAGGATATGCAAGTCCCCTTGTGTCACCATCATTTCTCCTCTGCTTGAGCTTGGCAGAGTATAAAGCCAGTATGCAGCTGAAGGAGCTAAAACCAGGATGCGCTGGTCCCCATTAAAAGTCCTCCCAGTCTGACAAATGCTGCCTGGCTACCTCCCAGCGTGGTCTGCAGCACTGTGCAAAAAGCAGCCCTCATTGGTTTCTACCCAGGTGAAGCCTGGTGTGTGTGTGTGGTGTGTGTGTGTGTGTGTGTGTGTGTGTGTGTGTGTGTGTGTGTGTGTAAAATGTTCTCTTGGTACTAATGACCAAAAATTCTCTGTTTGACTATTACATTATTAGGACCTTAACATAAAACAGGCTTCAGACATATTTAACTTTTACAAGAGTCCATCTGAAGGGACAACTATAAAATATTTGGTAGAGTGGTTTGCACGGATGTGTTTTCCAGCACATGGGAGCAAGAACTCCAAGTCCACTGACCATAAAATTAAAGAGCCTGGGACAGGCTGACGTTACATTCTCACAATGGGGTCAATAATTTGTAGTTTATGTGGTAGCTATGGTAGTGAAAGTTTCTTATAAGGATAATTTATAAGCATTAATTTAAAACCTGCCACAGTAGGTTGAACTGAAAAGGAATTCAGACTCTCGTTTAGTGTCTGTACCTGAATCGGTTTGTCCTTCTCTAGGAAGGTGAGTTAAGGAGGTATAGTTGGAGGAAGACTGCGAGAAGTGCTGTTGGGGGCAGGGAAGGTTTATGGAATTTGACTGGCTTGCCTTTTTGAAAATTGCAGCTAAGGCTTTTCACAGTCACTGTCTTGTTTGTGCCTAGACTGTGACGAGCCATTCCAGTGTGAAATTTCAAGTGGCAGATGCTCATCTTGTGTCAAGACTTAGGTGTTTGGTGCTGAAGGACAGGAAACGCTTGTCTGCATTCAGCACCGCATTGGAGGAGAGGGCGGGGTGGGCAGCCGGGAGGGGTGGAGGGAAGGGCATTAGTCAAGGTATATTGGAAGAAAGATGAATCTTTTAGGAAAGAAAGGAAGGAAGGAAAAAAGAAAAAGAGAGAGACCAAATATATATAAAAAATAAAAAATATCTTTAGAAACCTCTCTGCAGCTCTACTGTGTGAAAGCAACTTGACCGGTTACCAGGCAGCAGGGTCTGCAGGAGGTTGAAGATGAATATCAATGATATTTCCCCCATGGTCACTCTCTTTTGCTTGTTCCCCCTTCTCACACACACGTACATACTTTTTAAGGAAAGTTATCTGCTCATATCCTAACTTGTCCCAGTGCAGAGTCAATTACAAAACGTTGGCCATAAATCCAATCCAAGAAAAACAGAGAAGGAACTGTAGTATTAGATACCAGGGAGCTCTAGAATCAGCATTATCGTTCAGAACATGTCAGCTGTGAACCTAGGGCCTTTAAGTGATATTTTAGGACTTGTGATTTCCAGTGTGGTCCCAGATGAACAAAAGTCAACCAGGTGTGTTTATATCATTAGTTTTTTTCCCCCCAGCTTCTTAGAAAGTTAATACTGTATGCCATAATTAAGAATTCATAAATAATATGATTTTAAAAGTTCAGTAGGAAGCTGTTCATTATTAAAATTCAATACTAATCTAATGGTTTTGTGAAGTCCATTTCCCATCCAAGTTCTTTAACACCACCTACCTCTCGATTGTGTACCTCAATAATTTTAATATATAGCACCCCAACTCCAGTGCTTAGAGGTTAGATACTAAGGTGAGAGAGTGAATCCTCACAAAGGTGATAGTAATAATAAAATTATTTTTTTACAGGTTAGCATTTGTATGTGGCTTTTAGAGAACTTCTTTTTCAAATCATCTGAGCCTTGACTTGTTAACAATTTAGTAATCCCAGACAGTGAGTCAGACTTAGCACACCATAGAAGAAAGAGACTTCACCCCAGCAGAATTCACTTGCTTCAGGGGTGGAGCAAATACCACATGCTCTTTGCCCTTCATGCAGCCAGGACCAAGACCCTGTTTCCTTATCCTTTAAAGAAAGAGTAGCAAGGACTCTTTCTCGGATGGCTGCAATTGCTTTAAATATAACTTCTATTTTCTGAGACAACTTTCTCTTGCCCTCTAAGCATTTAGAAGACATTCTGGCAATGCGCATAAACGTTCATCCTGTTATTACCAAACCATGTGATATTTAGCAAGTGACATTCTTTCCATTGAAACTTGAATTTCTTTACTTGCAAATCTCTAAGGTCAGAGTATTTAATTATAGATTTAGATGACCAATTCCAGCTCTTACATCACAAAATCTAGGAACCGAGTTATCCATCCAACCCTCAAACTTTGGCTGTGATCAGCATTGACTGGGAGCTTTAAAAAGTTACAGATACTTGAGCCCATACAGAAGAGATTCTGATCCAACAGTCTTCATGGAAGTGTTCGAACTGTTTAGAAAGTAGGTGTGCGGCCAAGAACGAAGGCCTCTGCAATGGATAATTTGCTCATTGCCAGACTGTGTTCCTAGGAAGAACAGTCTGATCTAACTAGTTCAGTAAGCCTGCAATGTATCCAAGGAAACCTAGCATTTGAGCTTCTATTTCCTGCAACCCCCTATATATCCTCCTCTTGTATGGCACGCTGAAAGCCTGACATGTTCATACCTTGCATGACCCTGAGTAGCCCTACCCCTGACGGGTACTTTGAAAACCCTGTGTGTTCAGGCTTCCAGATTAAAAACTTGAAAACAATCACTATATCATCTCAGCAGGTTGTCCACTGATAGCAGACATGTGCCTGCTGGAGTACCCTCCATTGGTTTGCATAATTCTTTAAATAGATTCGTGTATAAAAATTTAAGCTTTATAAAAAGAATTAATTGGGTGATGAATAAGTATTTGGCACTTTAAGTGACTCCAATGAGGGTTATCTTCTTTATTAGAGAAAGAATGATGATGTATGACCTCAAAGATGGCTCTTCCCAAGAATATGCTACCACAGTGATTGGGAGAAAGTCCATTCTGTATGATCAGTCCTCTTGAGGTGTTCCTCTGATCTTCCTTCTGTGCATTTTCCTTGAGGAGTAGCCTGGTGTCCTGGTCTTTGTAATGCAGTAGCCTACTGGCTTTAGACTTTCGGAAAGTAATGAAGAGGAGCATCATCAAGTATTCCTTAACAGCAAGGGTATCGCTGAGAAGTGTGTCTGTTGAGTTCATTATTATGTGAATATTACTGTGTATATGCTCACAGCCTGATAATGGTCCCAAAGGGATAAACCTCAGGAGACTCTTGTCAGACCTGTGATCCGTCATTCATCAGTACACTTTTACAAACTGTATGACCATGCTCAAACAGATATAAAAAAATCACGGTAAGGACAGAGACAAGCTCTCTTACCAAGGATGTAGTATAGACTTTTCCTTCTTTTCTGCTGAGGCAAAATTCAGTAGCATCTATCAGAAATCTTAATTACATTCACCTCCTTTGCTCAAGTAAATCTACCTCTAGGATTCTGTCCTGAGGAAACATCACTGTGGGCTAACACTGAAAAGCACAAATGTGCTTCAGACTGTGATATATAGCAGGAAAAAAAAAATAGAAACAACCTACTTAGTGAAGGTGAATAGTTCACTCCATGTAAGCAGATCCATATGATCAAATATTATGTAGCATTAAAATAATGCTGATGAAGAGTTTTTAATGAGGTGAAGAAATACTAATGATACATTGTGTGAAAAAGATACAAAACTATATGGTATGATCTCAGCAGTAAAAATAAAGGATATAAGATTAAAAAGAACATGTTAACAGTAGTCATGTGTAGGTCATAACATTATAACATTTAGTTTTTTATTTTCTATATTTAATTTCCCTCAAATGATCATAAATTATTTTAATAAGTGGAAAACTTTAACATATTCTTACAAAAATTTTATAGGTTGATTAGATATGAAAATTATAAAAGTATAAATTATTGTGGCAGAGTTAAGGACTCAACTCTAAATAAATGGAAGGCTACCCACTAAATTTTCATTTATTTTGGCAAAAACCCATCTTGGTGTTTGGGGTTTCTTTCCCCATGTGCAAATCAGGGTACTCTGCTAAAGGAATGTTAATAGCTCTTTAATCCTTATGATACAAACTGACCTAATCTTATCACAACATTGTTACATATAATCCTTATTTCTGTTAAGAAATGGTAAGTGCTAGCCAATAATTATTTTAGGCTTATATACATATAATTTCCTTTTCCCTGAAACAGTAACTAGCCTGTAGCAGAAAATCATATGGTTCAAGGACATTGGCACTTTAGTAAAGAAAGGAAAGAAAAAAAAAAGTACAGTGACATCTAGATACAATGTCAGAACATGGTGGCTTAGCTCACCAAAGCATTCTATGCTTAGCACCACCAAATATGGATAAATCGTTCGTGTTTTTGAAGTGCTGGAGATCAGATGCGGGGTCTCATACACTAAGCTGCACACCAAACCTTGGATCTGAATAAATGAGAGGCATAAGTAGCATGAATTCCTGGGATTGCAAGGAGCAAAAGGAAGTCTTCCAGAGGACAAACAAAGAAATAAAGAAACAATACCAGAGCACAAAAGATAGACAGAACCAAGGAACACCACACCCTAAGAATAATCTTTCCATAGAATCCAAAAGAACTGACCTCAGCAGTCAGCACTGAGATTAGAAAAGTCAGACTGAGGCTTGTTGTAACAGGAGTTGATTAGCATCTAACCTAAGAACCTGGATTAGCTGGGCTCCTCCGCATGAACCTAACAAGGGATTATATAGGTAGTGAACTGGGCTCTTGGCAGAAGGAAATACAAATCCCCTATATTTGGAAAGCAACTTCACTGTAGGATTTCAGGAGTCTCCCAGATCAAGTCCAATTAAGTATGAATTCATCAGGCTCTGCCTAGCAGCCAACCCAGTGTAAGTTCATTAAAGTCAGTACACTGATTACATAAAGGAGACCTGAACAAAGGTGTGGATGCACTCTGGGTAATGGAATGAGATTTCTCTCAGTTGAAATGAAAGTACGAGAATACGTTTGTTATGTTGTGGAGAATTTCAGGTACCATGAGGTACTTAAGGATGGTCAGATAGATAAAAAAATAAAAGATATCTATATGTAGATGTGTATATAGCTCCATATCATGCATATATCTTGTTGCTCTTCCTGTTGAAAGACCTATTAGTAAAGGCCTGTTTCTAGATCTTGTTTTCTAAGTACTATTTGCCTCTAAAAGACTTAGGGCTCCCTGGAGAAATGTATGATTTCAGAGTTAGGCAGGGGCTGTGTATGTTTGGGATGCCTTATAGTAATAGAAAACTCAGAAAAGAATTAAGACATGTTAAGAGTCCTAAAGCAGTTTGAAGAGGCTCTGACCAAATCTGGAATAATGTGAGGATCAAAAGTAAATATTGTATCCACAGATAATATCAAATGGAATGTTAATAGAAATCCATGAATCTTCCCTGATGCACATGAATGAGTAAATAAAAGCAGAAAAGAGAAGATTCCTTTTTTACAGTGCAGTGCTATTAAATGTACTGTGGTATCAATTCTAAATGATGGCAGCGGCTATAATACAAGTTAGTTCAGTGAGAAAACACTTGTTTCACATCAACTGCTTGATAAATCATCTAGAATCAACATTACTCCCATGTATCATGCAGAATTAAGCCATATATGTAAATGTACATATGTATACTTATGTGTATACATATGTGTATGTGTGTGTGTGTGTGTGTGTGTGTGTGTGTGTGTGTGTGTATACCAAAGATAAGAGTAATCTCTGGGAAATAGCAAAGGCCAATTATTTAAGAAGGAGCCACTGGGCATGGTGGCTCATCCCTTTAATCCCAGAACTTGGGAGCCAGAGATAGGTGGATCTCTGAGTTCAAGGCCACCTGGTCTCCAGGACAACTAGGGTTGCTACATAAAGTGTTCCTGTCTCAATAATAATAATAATAATAATAATAATAATAATAATAATAATAATAATAATAATTGTAGTAGTAGTAATTAGAAGAAGAAAGAAAGAAAGAAAGAAAGAAAGAAAGAAAGAAAGAAAGAAAGAGGTAAAGTCAAACAATAGTGGACTTTTCAGCAACAATGTAAGCCAGGAGGTCGTAGAATAGCAATTTTATGATGTGAACATGGAATTCTCTAACCTGAAAAATTATGGTTTAATAATGAGAGAAAATAAATATATTTATAGGTTTTTTTCTTTTTCTAGTTTTCTTCCCTTCTTTGATTCTTTCTTTGTTTTTCTTTGTTTATTTCTCTCTTTCTTTCATTACTTTTCTTCAATTTATAGACAGAATATTTTGTCTCCACTATATTATCCATAGCTAAGTAGACCAGTCTGTCCTTGAACTCAAAGAGATCAGCCTCCGTCTGTCTCCCAAGTCCTGGGACTTAGGTGTGCACTACCACATCTGGCTCATAATTATGGATATTTGGCAATAGTGGTGTTATACACTGAATTGAGTGTCTTCTTTCCTGCTCACCCCTCCAAAAATTATGTTGTTGAAGTCCTAGCTCATACTACAGCAGAATATAATTGTATTTGGAGATGAGGCCTATAACTAAGTAACTACATAGAAATGGGGGCATTCTGACTCTCATCCTTAACTTTCAAAAAGCAGACTAGTTACACAAAAGGGGATATGTGTACAGAGGCACAGATATGTGTTCAAAAAGTAGCGAGAAGATAGCCCTCTGCAGCCAGAGGCAGAGAGGAATACAATCTCTGGAGAAATCAACTTTGTCCGCCTTCAGACTTCCAGGCTCTACAAGAAGATATCTTTCTGTTGCATAATGCACCCACATTCTGGTATTTTGTTATAGCAGTTCTAGCTCATTGCTAACACAATGAGCCTTTTCTGCTTCTCTAGGCACTCTTTATATCATCCTTTCGAGAAAGAACGACTTCATCACAAGTATGTGAGATAAGGGATGTTGAATAAAGATGACCTAAACATCACAGAAAGTGGCGGTTGGTATATGCTCTGAACCCCCGGGGCAGAAAGCTTAGAAACAGACAGTCCCTGTCTTACTTTCCTGTCTGCTTGACCTGTCTTGTAGCAATGAAAGGTTAATATGTTCTTTCCTTCTGTGACTTTGCTCTGAGGAATAATGGCTTCACACTGTGTCCCAGGATACCTACAAGCCACTCAAGAGTTAAAAGCGTTTAGGGGAGCAATATTGCAAAGTACCGGGGTAGCCCCAGGGGACAGAGGTTAAACTGTGGCACTTCCAGCTAAGATTTTTTTCAACAGATAATCTTAGAGGATCCAGGTTTGATATTTTATTTTTCCAAATGGAGCCAGTTTTACTATTTCTATGTAACGGCATGTTCACCTGAAGTTCCAATGAGGTCAGAGTTAATAAAAGTGATTTTTAAAGCTGTTTTTGTCAAGTTGATACAAGCTGGATTCATCTGGGAAGAGGGAATATCATTGGCGAAATTGTCTCCACCGGTTTTGACATGTGGGTGTGTCTGGGCAGCACTTTCTTGATTCATGATTGGTGGGGGGGCAGCCCACTATGTGTTGTACACCCCCTTGGCAGGTTGGTCTTGGGGTGGATGAGAAAGTTGACTGAGCCAGTTTGCAGCATTTTGACATGATCTCTGCTTCATTGTCTGCTTCAAGCTCCTTCCCTGAGTTCTCGCCTTGGCTTCTGTTGGAGATGAACTGGAAGCTGTATTAAGTTAGTTTGGTTCAGTGTTTTGTCACAGCCACAGAGAGCTCACCAAGACAGGTCTTCATGTGTACCAAGAAATGTCAGATCACACCCTTTCACCACACTGTAAGTTAATGAGACAATCCTCCACTAACTTGTCTCCAGTGAGAGCAGGAAAATACGGGTTTTAGACTTGTTCAGCTAGCATGCTCACTTTCCTATGTCTGATCTGGAACTTCTTGTCCTCCACCACACTGACACATAGCCCTTGCAGAGGCAGCTAATGGCCTGCGAGGTGTCCGGGTTCCAGCTGCTTTTGCTGCTTATTCTGGAGCCGCCGCACTGTATTACTGTGCATAGTAAGATCAGAAAGGCAGGCAGAATAACATGAACCTGTCCAGAGGCCTTGGAGGTTTTATTTTCTCTGTTTTTTTTTTTTTTTTTTTTTTTTTTTTTTTTTTTTTTTTTTTTTACCACTGCATGTTAGTACCTGCACCAATATAGGATATGACGAGCAGCCACACATATTTGTGAGATAAGCTAATTATAAATGTGGAAAGCTGACCGTGGTTCACCCTTCCGTGTCTAATTTTAAGCTGGGAAAAAGAAACAGTAATGCTAAGATGTGACTTCATCTGTGTAGACGTCCACTGGAAACCACCCCACTAGTGCACACTGTTGGAAAGACACCCACATCGTGTCCCAAGGTCGTATATTTAAGACTAGTATAAAGGACAGAACGTTTCTTTAAAAACCTGTGTTAGTGTCTTAGCTTCAATACACTTAATGTTTGACAAAATATGAAAAATTTGGAGCATTATTCTGTATGAACGTTGGGTTGGCAATTAGGTATTCCTTTTGGCTAATTTTAAAGGGGGGAATCAAGGAATATGTTCCCAGAATGTAAGCTTGGAAAATGAAAACAGTACCAGCAAGCCCGTTTGTTCCCATCTAATAAAGAGCATATTATTTTGTTAGGTGTGCCACAGAGGCTAAGCTTTTAACAGTGATCGACTGAAGATATTACTCAAAATTAAAGAATTCTGTTACTAAAATGTCACCATGCTTATTTTAGATTCCCTTTGTTTTCTGTGCATAAGATTGATAAGAATAAGGTACTGTGTTTTGATGATTGAATAATATTGCATAATAGCGTGTTGGTTTTTATGTGGAGGTTCATTCCTTAACAAAGGCTCTGAGTGGGACTGAAGAGGTAAATGTTAAGCACTGGACGTCCTTATGTCTTCAGGGGTTCACTACCTTCTGTTGTGCTATATTTGGAAACAACTTTCCCTTGGCATAAAGACCTTAAAAATAAAATTTAAAGGTTCTAAATATTGGTTCTGAAGTTTGGTTTGGTGCTGAAATTTCATTGCTACGTACAAATAATAATATCACACCGTGTTTACGATTACAGACATTACAGCATTTTGCAACTGCTTTTAGGTTATTTGATTGTGTGGGATCACTTTCATCATGAGATCATTGGAACAAGCACCAGAAACAATGTTTATATATAACCCCAAACATACAGATCGGTGAGTTTCAAAAGAATAAATTCAGGTAATACATCAGTCAGTTTGTGCAGGAGTGAGTGGCCCAAATACACCGTTCACTAGCTATCCTGTATGGGCTCTGCAGACACCTTACTGAATAGCCATAGACAGCCTATTCTTGAATGGTCTCATCCCACAGATGCTCTGGGGCTACATTGAGAGGATGCCCTGTCTCCGCCCTTCAGGGTTTTACAGTCTTGCTACAGGAAATTTTTTGTTTAATTGAGAATTAGCTTCTGGCAGCAAACTAGGGAGTATGTTTTAACTTCAGTTTGAGTCTCCATGATCTCAGGGGTGCTGTTACAGCTCTGCAGATCTTTTGTCCTGAACAGAGTACCCCTCATCTCTGCAGAAAACAACACAGAGATGAGAGTGCTGCATTTCATTTACACACAAAAGCTAAAAATAGGGTCTGGAGGATCTGAATTATTATGTGATCTGTCCTTTCTTTAGCTAACGAAAAGTTGCTTAGAGAATGCATGAAAAGTTTAAAAAATATTATCTCAGCTGGATAAATATAAAACAATAGATTGTTTTATAGTTTTCTATATTAATGCACTGTTATTTTTGGCTGACTTGTTTTCTAATAAAATAATCTAACTGGAAAGCAAAGACCCAACATTCTGCTTTGAGTACCTTGAAAGGACCAGGTACTTGGCAAATACTTGTGTTTGGCAAACATCAGCACAATGCTGTCTAACCTGTTAGAGTGTTTTGTTAGCTTAAGACTAAAATTAGCTGGTTGACAGACCAAACAATGATCCTAGTTATGTGCCCAATTAACTGTCAGTAAATGTCTTAGGCATCAGGATCTTTTGAGTCTTCCCAGAAGGGACAAACACTTCAATCGAGTTTAAGAGTAGCCAAGTCTAACTAGGAAATGCTGTACAATGTATAAAATTCAGTTTCCTAAATCAGGTACTTATAGAAAGAATTCAGACATATATACTTGAGGTATGAAGTATGTGGACATTATATTTTCTGTTTTGTGTTATAGAAGATCTTGAACTTGACTTTAATAATAAGCACCATCATAATTTAGAAACTAAATGACTATATAAACCTTAGTTGTCAAAACCGACATCTTAGAACTGTTTGAAAATATCTTTTAGAGTTAGTATCACTGGAGAAATCAAGTAATCATTCATGTAATATTTATAGTGATATTTCAGTTTTTAACTAAATGCTGTCCAGCTTGGTCTTGTTGACAACAGTTGTCATCCAATATTTAAAACACTCAAGTTCTCAAAGCTAAACCTCTGTATATCATTGAGGAGTGTGTGGTTGCAGAGGTGTGTGTGTGTGGAGGGGAGTTGCGATAAAGAATGAATGGAAGGTGAGCTTACTTGGTAAATAAAGTGCTTGCCTTGCAAGCTTATAGAGACCCGAGTTCCATCCCCCTAGAAATCACTTTAAAAATAAAAAAAAATCTGGTGTAGTTGGGCATGCTTGTAATTCCAAAAGGGGGTGAAAAGTGCCAAGAAAGACACCTACGGTTTTCCTTTGGCTTCCACAAACATGCACATAGGTGTTTGCAGGCGTGCACGAACACACACAGGCACACATACAGGCACACCCAGGCACACACACACGCACTTGCCACAAGGCATAGGAAGGCATGCTAAATGGTGAAATTTAAACATGCTAAAGAGAGAAACTAATAAGAACATCACAGTGGACAGCCAACCAGATGGCTCACCAGGTTAAAAGCAAGTCTGAGGACCCACAGTTCCGTGTGGGATGCATGGGAGAAGAAAGGGCCCACCCCACGTACACACAATGATGATAATATAAGCTTAGCAATCATCGATGTTAAAGGAGAAATTCCTTTTGTTCTGATTCTTAAGTGATATGTTAGTTCTTTCAGGGATAACGGGAGGTATAAATAAAAACGTTTTATACTATTTTATAGCTGATGTGAGAAAATCAGCTTTTTGCAAGATCCCATTCACACTACATTAAAAACTACTACCTTGTGGTATTTTACTCCTAAGTCTTTCTAACAGAGAGAGAGAGAGAGAGAGAGAGAGAGAGAGAGAGAGAGAGAGAGAGAGAGATCTCACTAACTAGGTTCTGTGCATCCCAGGAGTTGGAAGGGCTGGGGCCCCCATTATAGATCTGTTCCTCCATGGGTTCTAGTGTAATTGAGCAGGCATTTTTAGCAAAACTTCTCACAATCCTTTGCTATCTGCTCACACATTGGAGCATTTGTTATCTACCATTTGAAGACAGTGGAAGCCAATAATAATTATTATTGTAATTACATCCCAACCACAGTTTTCCCCCTCCTTTCCTCCAAGCCCCCACCCCTACCCCCACCTCCATCTACTACTCTTCTCTTAAGAAAAGGGCAGGCCTCCTCCATGGATGTTATCCAGTCCTGCGTATTAAGTATCAATAATACTGGGCATCTCCCCTACTAAGGCTGGATAAGGCAACCCAGTATGAGGAAAGGAGTTCTAAAGCTGGCAAGAGTGAGAGGCAGGCCCTGTTCCCATTGTTAGTAGTCTCTCAAATAGCAAGCTAGGTTCTGTTTGTTGGTCTGTTTGTTTGTTCTTTTTGGGGAGAATCCAACTTCTGCCCTTCTAAAGCAGGACACAAAGACAGACAGCTCAATAAAACAGTAGGTCAGAGAAATAAACTAAAGTTCCAGTAATTAAATGAAATTAGGAAAAAAAAAAAACCTATGAATGCCTTGAAAGCTTGAAAAGCAATTTGTAAATAGGCCGGTGTAATGTGTTGGAAGTTTTGTGAATATCTCGTACTTGTGCACACTGAGAGGGCATGCTTTTGGAAGATGAATATTTCTTTAATCACGTCTGTTGCTGAGTACCTGTGCTCTGGCTAAAAAGGTGACGTGAGCCTCTGAGGTGATGATTGGCCGCTGGGAAAGCAGGGCTTGTGGAGAAGGCTGGGGCCTTGCCTGGAGTTCCAAAGCCAGAGGATGAACTTGCACAGTGTGGCTGGCAGGTGTGGCCACCAAAGAAAGGGAAGTGTTCCTGGGGTGCAAATCCTAAATCACACTGTTTCTGCTGCAGCCTGGTTTCTGCTCTCCTGCCTGGTCGCTGGCAAGTGACTCAGCACTTCCAGGATCCATGTCTTGCATCAGCTTCACCTCTGGGTGAGGGCCTCTTGAAGCTGAGATAGGCAGGGAGGGGAGACCAGATCCTCTTATCATGTCTTAGACCCACTGCACTGGCAAATTTTGCATTTGCTTTCAGGAAGCCACTAATCATCTAATTTCAGAGATGCCTAAAATGTGGGCTAAACAAAGTCACATGATATCATAGGCAACAACAAAGAGAAGCCTTTTGAGATATTTGAAGCAGGTCAGGATTTGCCTGCTGAAATTGCTCAGGTCCACAGGGAATGTTCTGACCACCATTTGTGTTCCAGTGATCTTGATTTAATGTGTGCTCATATGATGAGCACATGTGAAGGACACCCACCACTTGCTGGGGCCTGCCCACAGTCATTGCACATCTCTTTCTCCTGTACTGCGTGACTGGTGGTCTGCTGTACACTGTGCAGATGTCTCTCCTGGGCTATTTCGTGATTATTTTTCAAGTGGCCTCTTAGCCAAGGGATGGCAGGTCAGCACATGGAAACATCTGCTCTGACCATTTTTCTAAGCAAACAGCAGATGGCATTGCTGTTGTCCTTTTGATCTGGAGCAAAAAATTCCCAAGGCTGAGGTGTTGGTTTACATCGACCGCCTGGCAAGGAGCTGCCTGCTAGTTCAGTTCGCCTCCCCCAACAGTAGCACTCCTTACAGATGTTTGTGCTGCAACTCTCCTGCTTAGTTTGTTTCTTTCTGGGACTCGACGTTTGTGCGATGTCATGAACTTAGATTCTCCCTCCTGTGACTGTTGTTAAGTCACTGCATTAACAAGTTGTCCTCACAGTGCCTCCCATTTGTGGGTCTGGGGATAAATAGTTCTACCAAGGAGAAGAGTATGTTTAGATCATCACAGGATTTATTTGGACACTGAATGTCCATGGACTATAGATTATCTGGGAAATTGTTGAGTCGTCAAACTCTTTCCAATGCTTCTTCAGCCAAAGAAGACCATCTTAATATTATATTTTAACTGTTGGGCTTATGAAACTTAACAAATATCTGTGGGTACCCCATGAGGAATGACCTGCACAAATATATCTGTATAAACAACGCGAATACACATAAAGACACAAGATCTTCCTTTAATGCTGTAAGTAGAGGAAAGCCTTTGGGAGAAAGACGATGACTTCCTTACACTTCCCACTGGTCTATATTGAATTTCAATGGATCATTTTATTGTCGTGTAACTTTAATGATTTGATGTACCGCCATGTTCTTTACTGCACTGCATTTGCAGATATTTCTTCTTCTGTGTTACTAGTGAACCTTTGCCTCTCCTTCCGCCATGTCTTGTACATCCAGCTAGTCCAGGAACCACCAGTTTCCTCATTTACGAAATAGAGACACTTGCAATATTTTCCTCATAGGATTGTTGTAAGGATTAAATGAGATTGTGTGCCAAGCAAGCACTCTAAATACTGGCATTTGACATCACCATCCCAGTGTCTACATCACCTCCATCATCATCGTTATATTTATGGCATTACTCTTGTTCAGGGAATCAGGGGACCAAATTGGATCATTTCTAGGCTGAAATGCTAGGCACTTCTCTAAACCCTTCCTTCTGTGTTAGGCCCAGAATTCATTGGCTCTCATTACAATACTTATTTCCATTTGGTTTGGGTTTGTTTTAGCTTTGATTTTCTTTTCTTTCTTTTCCTTTTGAACAGTCCTAATATTAAGGCCACGTTGAACTCAAACTCATCATCCTCCTGCTTTAGCTTCTGATTACATGCCTAGTCTTTGTGTGCATGTATATATTCACAAGCTTTCTATTGATAAATCTATCCAGATGTATCATACATATACTTTAATCATTAAACTTTTCCAAAGAGGCTAGAATACTTTTAAGCGTGCTTCAGAATGTCTCATTCCTCCTTGAATATTCCCAATTTGCTTCAGCTGCCCTCATAGCTCTGCCTCTATCAACCTCTGTCTGTGGCATACAGAGACACAGCACGGCAGGCACACGTTCATGCACACTGGTCTATGTGCATGCTTCTGTTGCATCAGATGGCAAAGTGTTTGATAGCAATTAATAATGATTTGTACGCTTTAAAAATTAGTTCTGAGATCAGTCGATTGTTCTAGAATATTTTATAGCAAAATAGTTGGTAGCTCAGAAAATACAAGCTTATAAAAATATCTTATATTTCTAGGTAAAAATGAAATGTACAGGACTGGTGGGTTTTGTTGTTGTTATTGATGATCTTTGCATCCCAGGCGGGCCTCAAACTCACTAATTGATGGTCATACTGAACTGATCTCCTTGCCTTCACCTCCCATGTGCAGGGATCACCCTTCTGTGGCCCAGATCTGGCTGAATTAATGCTCCTCTTTGAAGGTGAGATCTGCAAGATTTGTCAAAACAAATGTCTTTATGCATGCCACCTTTTATTAGCAAATAAAAAGGGAGGAGTAGAGGGGATATTAAGAGAAGGCGTGACTCACATTTCTGACAAGACAGGGCAGCTACTGCTAGAGTGTGTCTGTGAGCATCTCAGTCACTCCAAGACTTAGGATTACCAAGATCAGTAAACCTTAAATACTGGTGATTAGTTTATGTAACACTGTAAAAACATCTCCTTCCATTCTTCCAACCAGCCCATCCCAATAGCCTTTTATTGCACTTCCAATCATACACACACACCCATGCATAGACATATATAGACCCCCCATATGCATGCACTTCCAAACACACATGCATGCACACAAAAGCACACATGTGAGTAAACACACACAAACACACACACACACACACACACACACACACACACACACACACATGCAAGACATTCTATTTTCCTCACCCCTCATGGTCTAGAAGATATATGTCGCCCACCATGACCACATACCCACCTCATATACCATCCAATCCATGTCCTTCTATTCTCTTTTTTACACATGGCTGCTGGCTTTTTCTTCCTAAAGTGTAGGAGTTTTTTATTAGTAGTTTTTTATTTCTGCTCCCAAACTTATGCCTGGAGAATGCATTTGCGTCTTTGATGATGACAGTCTTCTAGATTTGCATCCCAGCTGATCTCCCATGCTTTTCCTGTTGGTCAATCCCTGTAATCTGTATTTTCCTGGCAGTTTTGCATTCTTCTGATTTTACTGTGCTTCTGTAGTTCTTTCTATCCACCCTGACCCCCAAGCTGTTTGCTCTGAACTCTCTGACTCTCCCTCTCTTGTTGACTATTTTGAGCATGCCCAAATATCACTTCTCCATGAAGCCACCTTCAATTATGCTGTCTTGTCCCCTGAAAATGTGCTGTCTGGTCAGTCTTCAGTCTCTTTGTCCTCGTCCCTGGTCTGTCAACAGAAACCTTACCTTATAATTTGTTTTAGCTGTTTTTCCATTTCTGCCTATAACTTAATATCCATGATGATTAGGATCAGTATCTTAATTACTTTTATATTCTTTATTTTACTAGCACACTATTTATTCATGCTTGCTGCTTTCTAAACAAAGGTTTTAGGTATGTGTGTGTGTTCTAGTTCTATACGCATAGGTAAAAAATTAATCTCCAAATCCCCATTGGTGTGTGTGTGTGTGTGTGTGTGTGTGTGTGTGTGCATGTTTCTCTTTCTCTGTGTGTGTGTGCGTGTGTGTGTGTGTGTGTGTGTGTGTGTGTGTGTGTGTGTTCTTTTTTGAGACATGGTCTCACATGTTACCTGGGCTGGCTTTAAACTCAGTATCATATAGCTACAGTTTCTGGGGATCTTACTTAACTGCACCCAGCTTTGTGTCTTTCTTTTAATAACACAGTAATCATAAACAGTATTTCATTACTTTGTAAAGTATGAAACTCATAATTCTTCCATCATCAGATAAGCCTGGTACTTTGAGCAGGAACACAGGAATTAGTCACTCAGAAGCCTGTCATTGTCTTGGCTGTGCTAATGTAGAATGTAGAAACGACTCGGAAAGTTCCTTGGGTTGTATCAGCTCATTAGCTTCATTTTACTCAAGCTATAAAAATCTCCGTTGACTGCATTGGAACTGCCCTGCCACCTTAGCCCTAGAGAGGCTAGGGCAGGAAGACCAGCCTACAACCCACCTAATAACTTTATTTATTCTTTCAACATTTCTTACAGTATATATTTTATTTTATCCTTTTCCATCCCTCAACTCTTCTTAGATCTTCAACTTCCCTACCCACCCAACTTCAAATTCTATCTATCTCTTAAAAAAAAAAAATTAAAAAAAAAAAACACAAAGAAAAAAGCTTCCGGGGGTGCAGGGGGGGGGGAGGGGAAGAAATCCTGTCTCAAAACAGTCCTCAAACAAACAATCCTGGAGAGCTTTATTTGCTTATGTGTTGATCTCCTTTGCTCCCCAGAAGGCCTTGAGTACCTTTGGCAAGCTGCATATAAATACGTTCAATGCTGGATATTTGACTATGCAAATGAACGTGTAAATACAGACGTAAAATTCAAAGATTCCGTGTATTTTAAGACTTTCTTTTATGGGGGTAGTGCTGGGAATTGAATTCCCCAGTTCTAAAATTTCTTCTACAATATCTTCAAAGAATTAAACTTAGTAATATTCCTAGAAGTAATTACTCTTCTTCCACATCAGCAGGAAGCTATCTAAATGCAGCTATTGGGCTGAGTTACTTGAAACAGAATAGTTGATAACTGAAACAAACCCAGACCCTCAAATAGTTCAAGTCTGGAGGCATGGAATAAATACAGTCTTGTTTCTTAGAACTTAGCACTGAGTCCTTCTGGGTTTGTTTGTTTGTTTGTTTGTTTTTGCCCTACACAGGCTTTTATTTTATTCTTCCTTTGATTCAACCTGTGAGACTAATGTACTCATTAGTAATGCTATTCTTCAGTTATTACTGGCAATTATTGACTCAATTTCTTTTTGTTATTGGTACATAATTAGTTCATAATTATTTGCTTTTATTATACTTGTAATTAAAATATAAAATTAATTGGAGGTTTAGTTTACTTTGAGGTTGTTCTAAAGATATACACATGCGTGAAGTAACTCCAGCTTGGCGATTCTTTTGTGCACACACTAGTAAATTATGATTTGTGGCTCATCTATTTATTCAGGATTTGCAATTCCATAAGCCAAGGGTTTCTTTTCTTATTTCTGTTTGTTTGTTTGTTAGTTTTTGTTTTTACTGGATCTTAGTATATAGCCCTGGCTGTCCTGAAAGTCTCCGAGAGCTTCCTAACCCTGGTTCCCATGGTATAGAGGTGTGTACTACCACCACCACTCCTGGGTCAACCTGTTTCTTAAGCGCCTATTCTGGACTTCTTGTGGTAAGGAGCCATCATACCTCAGGGAGAGAAGATATGAAACTTAGCCAGCCCATGACCACTGTGATATGTATGGGGATGCTCCCAACACACAGTTGTATCTAAGAAATTAATACTTACCCTTGACAGTTTTATAAAAAAACTAATTTGAATATTTTTGTTCAAGGCTGGTAGAGACAATTGTCTCTGGAACCTTCCCCCAATATCCTTAACACATTTCAACTAGGAAGGCATGGACCAGCAGAACTCTCCTGTCCTTCCTCTGCTGGGAGCAGAAGAATTGAGACAGTGCTCAAGGTTTGGTTTTTCTCTAACACTCCTCTCAGTTATAAGAACTAAAAACCACAGTGTGAATTCAGACATCCTCATTTCATGAAGTTCTGTTGGGAACTTCATGGGAAGAGGCTCTAAGGTAAGACAGGAGGAACCTGGCCAATCTGCCCCCAGCTCTTAGAAAATCACCCACCCACAGCCTAACTAGCAGAGAGGGTCTGGAACATCAACCGTAGGCATCAAATGAATTATCTTTATTTTTCTGAAAACTTTGTGTTGGTTTGGATCACTAGCCTTATGATTTCTAACTTAATTGGATTGTTTGGAAAAGTATTAAAAATTGAAATCTGAATCCTCACATGTATTCTCTAAATTTCCATTGTGCTCATTTCTAACACCAGCTTTTGGGTTTTCATGTTCCTGAAACTTTATGGTTAAAAAGAAATGAAAGCTTAGGTGACCTCTAAAGGCCTATGTTCTTACTTGACTTGTTAATTCTGGTTTAGTGAGAAGACCCGGCTTCTTGGCTGCATTATGTAGGAATTGGACTGTATTTCGCTGTGTGTTCTTTGATATGTGTACAGTAAAACACTAGACCTTAAAATACAAATCCCTTCTGAGCCTCTTCTCCCTGGGAAAGAATACATTTTATGGCCAGATGGAATGGCATCATGTCTCTCTGTTGGGGTAGCTCAGAAAAGACAACATCACGGAACACTTTCCATTCTCATCGGCAGGCTCCTTAGTTTAGTCAGGTGCTGTGACTTGGACCCAACACCGAGCTGCGGCTCAGGAGACAAAACAGTTGGAAAACTCGAAGAAAGGCTCTAAGGGTCACTGAAATTTACTGTGGGCAGCTGCTGCTTCAAAGCTGCTCTCTGTGCAGAAGCCTATTAAGAAGTAGTAGGTTACGTCCCCGCCGTTTCCCCCAGCGTGATGGATGACGCTCTGACAAGAGAAAAGGCTTCCTGTTTCGTGAAGGTGGCTTTTACTCTGTGAGCCTAACCTCCTTTCTCAGGCTCTCTCCATCCCCTTTCTAACCATTGCATTCACTGCTCCACTCCATGAAAAAATAACCTGGAACTGTCAGGAATGACTGACTGTGACTCACCAATGAATACCTGTCAATCAACAGGACCTCCCACCCTCAGGATAGGGGCTTAGCTCTGCTCTCTGGCTATGAAGGAAAAGAACCCTACTGCATGCGGACTAGTACTAGGTGTGACTTTAGAATTTGCTCCCCATTTTCTCTTTTTCTTTTTCCTTCCTTCAGGGGCATTTGACTTTGCCTCAAGTATTCCTTACTGGCCTGCCTTCCTGTCCAGGTTTTTGCCACACTTCTTCCTTTGAACTCAGACACACAAACTTGGCTATGCATGCCCTTCTGATTGTTTTGCCTCTTAATTGCTTCTCAGCTCCCCATTCCTAGAGCTCTCAATGTCCCTTCCTCTGTGCCACTTGTTTGGGGGAACATTCAAGCGATGCCTTTTCAATAATCTGTTACTGAGAATTGTTGCTTGCACACACATACAAATATACATCCCAACACACCATGTCCCCCTTCCTTGTCTCATTTTGACGTCTCTAGTGTCCCTCACTCCGTGCCTATCTGTTGTTGCTAGTTACCATGGACATGTTATTGGTACATCACTGAGAAAGTGGAAACTTGTTATTACATCTGTTTCATATGCCTTGTGATGAATAGTAGCAGGACACACCTTTTTAAAGAGTGAGACAGATTTACTTGCGTGGCAACAGGCAACATCTGCTTGCATTTCCTCCCTAATGGGTGGCTACACACAATTTACAAGCCCAATGCAACTCTGTCTTACTGAGCGGATTGAGCAATGGTTACCAAGTAGTATTAATAGCTTGTGTTTAAACAGAAACTTGCTACATTTAGAATCAAAAGTTACATAGACAAGAAGCCCTACTAAGACCTATCATGTGAAAGAGATAGGACATAAAGAGCAGTAAAGAAAGAAAGAGTTCATTTGTGGGAATGTGAGAGACTGATTCATGTGAAGACATGCCTGTCGATTTCCCAGGCTGGAGGGTCAGGTCTGTGGCATGACCTGTAAGGCTTGGCCTTTACTTTCTAATCAATCAACGACCCAGAAGAGAAAAACCAAGTTATCTTACAAGATTCAAGGTAGTTGAAGATATATCTAGATTAAACTTAAGAGTTCATTATTCAGAGAAATGAAATTCACAGGGAAATGTATTTTTTTGCTGTCTAGAGGGTTTTCATTGACTGTGGAATCCCTTGAGGGAAGTTTTTTTTCTTGCTAATTCAGACATTTGTTTTTTTATTTACTTATTGCAGAATTCCACAAAGGTCATTGAAGGAGGTGCCAAGAAAGGAGGTGATAGTGAAGAGATAAAGTTCTAGTCCCTCCCAAATCTATCCCGTTTGAAAAAAGCTGCTACTTTGCTAATTCTAAACTGCCAACTTTAAGAAACTTTCATACAGGACAGATGACAGTAGGTAGTCAATTGTACTGCTAGGGGAGTGGCGAGGTGTAAGAACCATATGCACACACAGAGAGAAGTGGAGACACTTCCTGTGAGCTAGTCAGTGGCAGTAGTAGGAAAATCACAAGTTCTTGACCCTGATCCCTTGGTCGGAAAGAACGATTCATTCAGGATACACAATAGTTTTTGTTTCCAGTATCTGAGCTCAGTACGCTTAAAAACAAAACAAATCAAAATACCTTTTGAATAACTCAGGAGTTTAGAATTTGATTTATCTCCATGTTTCTTGGAAGTCCTTTCTCTCTGTATCAGCTGGTGGGATGTTTATGAAGTAATAATGAAGGGCAAACCTGTGTGTGAGACACACACACACACACACACACACACACACACACACACGCATGCATGCTTTTTCTTCATTGGAAGTGCTTTCTTGGAATATTTATATTTCTCCTGGGGGTAACAAGCAAGTCAGAAAATAAGGGGGAGAGAAGCCATCTTGAAAATATCACCTGTTGTTAGTCATAACCATGGCTGTGACACTTGTGCAAATGGTGCTTGTGACTCTTAATGTCCGCAAGCTTTCCTTTACTAAAATCTTGTGCAGCTCTTATCCCACACCCAAACCCTAGTCACAAATGGTTGTCAAATGCTTAGGAATCTTTTACCGACCATGATTTATGCTTTTTAATTTCAAGATCATAATTTAACAAAAAAAATTATTTGAATTAACCCAGAAAGAAAATATTTCTCTCTAAGAAATACTGGCCTTGATCCAGAGTATTCTCTTTTTTTTTTCATAGTATGATCCAATAGGAACATATTACAGTTGATTATTTTAACTTTTGATGCCTTATTTTTAAAAGAATATTAGTGCGTGTTATATAAAGTGTTATGCTTCGTAATACTATTGTATTGTATTGTTCAAGGAACTTTGGCCATAGTCACTCCCCCATTGCTGTCTGTCTGCCTGTCACTGACTTCCTTTCAAACTGCTCCCCCTTTACACTCATATTGTATGTGCATGTGCTCATGCGTGTGCTTTTGTGTGTGTGCCTGCACATTCTGTACTTATAAGCTTAAAACAAATGAGCCTCTTTAAGAATTGAAATTAGATGTTATATACAATTTTCTGTAAGTTCTACTCCTTCATGAGATCTGTATCTTTTATTAAAATTAAGAACTTAATTTCTTTTTTTTTTTTTATTAACTTGAGTATTTCTTATATACATTTCGAGTGTTATTCCCTTTCCCAGTTTCCGGGCAAACATCCCCCTCCCCCCTCCCCTTCCTTATGGGTGTTCCCCTCCCAACCCTCCCCCCATTGGCGCCCTCCCCCCATAGACTAGTTCACTGGGGGTTCAGTCTTAGCAGGACCCAGGGCTTCCCCTTCCACTGGTGCTCTTACTAGGATATTCATTGCTACCTATGGGGTCAGAGTCCAGGGTCAGTCCATGTATAGTCTTTAGGTAGTGGCTTAGTCCCTGGAAGCTCTGGTTGCTTGGCATTGTTGTACTTTTGGGGTCTCGAGCCCCTTCAAGCTCTTCCAGTTCTTTCTCTGATTCCTTCAATAGGGGACCTATTCTCAGTTCAGTGGTTTGCTGCTGGCATTCGCCTCTATATTTGCTGTATTCTGGCTGTGTCTCTCAGGAGCGATCTACATCCGGCTCCTGTCGGTCTGCACTTCTTTGCTTCATCCATCTTGTCTAATTGGGTGGCTGTATATGTATGGGCAACATGTGGGGCAGGCTCTGAATGGGTGTTCCTTCAGTCTCTGTTTTAATCTTTGCCTCTCCCTTCCCTGCCAAGGGTATTCTTTTTCCTCATTTAAAGAAGGAGTGAAGCATTCACATTTTGATCATCCGTCTTGAGTTTCGTTTGTTCTAGGGATCTAGGGTAATTCAAGCATTTGGGCTAATAGCCACTTATCAATGAGTGCATACCATGTATGTCTTTCTGTGATTGGGTTAGCTCACTCAGGATGATATTTTCCAGTTCCAACCATTTGCCTACGAATTTCATAAACTCGTTGTTTTTGATAGCTGAGTAATATTCCATTGTGTAGATGTACCACATTTTCTGTATCCATTCCTCTGTTGAAGGGCATCTGGGTTCTTTCCATTTTCTGGCTATTATAAATAAGGCTGCGATGAACATAGTGGAGCACGTGTCTCTTTTATATGTTGAGGCATCTTTTGGGTATATGCCCAAAAGAGGTATAGCTGGATCCTCAGGCAGTTCAATGTCCAATTTTCTGAGGAACCTCCAGACTGATTTCCAGAATGGTTTTACCAGTCTGCAATCCCACCAACAATGGAGGAGTGAAGAACTTAATTTCTTAAATATTTGTGTTCTACCCTTTTTGCTGCCATAGTCACTATAGCATAGAACTAGAATCAGCATATATGTGTATCCAACAGACAAATGAATCATGAAGTTTTAGTATGTATACATGCATGTGTACAAGTGTTTGTATATGTATATATAAATACTATTCATCTCTAAAGAAATATGAAATTGCAAAATTTTCATGAAAAGGACTTAAAAATGTATAGTGTCCACACAGCGTCTAAAAGAAAAAAAAACCCCATGTCTTTCCCATATGAGAAACCTAGCAAATAATGTGTGTGTGTGTGTGTGTGTGTGTGTGTGTGTGTGTGTGTGTGTGTGTGTAGTATAACATAGAACAGCTTATGGCTGTGGGTAAGGAATGAGTGAATGAAGGTAATGAACTTAAGTTATGAAAGAAGATATAAATCTAATTACTGTTCTTGTTCTTACTGTGTCAGGGGTTTTTCAGTTTTGGGTGGTGGACAAACACATGGATCTATTTGATAGAGAAAGTGTAAAATGCAGCCCAAGACTCAAGCTTCAGAATTCCCTTTTCTGACTGATTAGAAGTTCATCGTTGTACTTAGATTTTGTATCTGGTTCATTTTGGTGTATGTGTTTTATCATAGTTTTTAATAATAAAGTTAATTTTAAAAAAGGAATAAAAATAGAAGTTTATTAGTAAGAATTTTTAAGAATAATGAATACCTTAATTTGGAGCCAGTAGTCTGGCTCTGTGGTTGAAGATGTTTGCTGCCAAGCCTGACAGACCAAGTTCAATCTCAGAACTATATGATAAAGGACACCTGCCTCCCCAGTGCTGCCCTTTGACCCCCACACATGTACCATGTTACATGTGTGCCTCCACACCATGCACATGCACACCTGCCCAATGTAAGAATTTTAACGTAGAGAAGTTTTAAGGGAATTTAGATGATAAAAAAAAAATGTGCCGAGCAGTGGTGGCGCCACACACCCTAATCTTAGCACTCAGGAGGCAGAGGCAGGTGGATCTCTGTGAGTTCGACATCTGCCTGATCTACAGAGTAAGTTCCAGGACAGCCAGGGCTACACTAGGAAACTCTGTCTCAAAATTAAGTAAGTAAGTAAGTAAATAAATAAATAAATAAATAGGCAATTGATTTTATTAAGAGGAAACATTCAAAATAAACATTCCTCTAAGATAAAATTTAGTGGAGTGTGAAAAATATATGATGTATGTATATGTGTACATGTGCAGGTGTATATATGTGTGTGTATATAACGTGTGGAATTGTAAATTGATTTTGTTACTTTATAAGATCATGGTATGTATAGTTTAAAATAGGATGGCCTTTGATTGAAACAGCTGTATCTAGTGGATCAGCATAGAAAGGGCTAATTTAATTTATCCTCAGTTTAATACTTTCTGGAGTTGCTAAGGGGGAAACTAGGCTAGCACATCTAGCGGGCAGTGGGTCCACGCCTGTTGTAATTACCTTTAAATTACCACGAGCATTCAAAAAACAGGGGTTAGAAACTGAGAGGAAGCTGAGTCGGAAGCAGAACAATTTTTTTCAATTACTTAGGAAAATACATAAAAATCCAAAGGGAAAGAGAAAGCCTGAAGTGATAAACAAGCCAGAATTAATGAACCAGATCTAAGAAAATTGTTGCATTTCCCATCACAAGCACATCTGTAATTTTGATTTAATAAAGCCAAGTAGATATATACGTAATGGATAGTTTCTAGTTTTGAAGTGTGCAGCTAAATCATAGTTCCAAGAGCTCACTCTGACTGGAATTATGTGATTGTGCATGGGTAGCAATTCTCCTTAGTGCTGGAGAGCATCCCTTGAGGGTTGGCGGCACACAGTCAGGTTACTTAGAGTGCTGCTGGCGCACAGTCAGGGTACTTTACCCTTCTACTGTGCCTCTAGCAGGAGGATCATTAGAGCTTGACTGGCATTAGTGTGCTACTCCCAGAACTACTCCTCTTGTCTTCTCACGGAAGAAACTGCTTCCCGTGGATATAATCGACTTGTTCAAAGGCTGCAAGTAGTTCTCTAAGGTGGGCACAAAGCCCCTTAGGATTCCAGGGCTTGACTCTGTCACCCAGGAGATCAGCACCTGAAGGAGGCACTCCACGATGACTCTCAGCAGAGAACGGTCATATGCACCATGTAAAATCAAGCATTCGTGAACATCCATGAGGGATCTGCTCTCTATAGTAGCCAGTGAAAGGCTGCACTAAGCAAATGAAGGCGAATACGGAGAAAAATGTTTAGCCCACTATGTGCAGTTGCTGTGAAGAACTTTATCTTCATTGATTTGCACTCAATATACTGACTATAAATAAGCTATTAATTCACGTTAGGATGAGTATACTTAGAAATGGTTTATTGATATTAGATTTCAGTCCATGATAGTTAATTCATAAGGAAGTGGTAAAACTGTATTCATTACAACATGTTTACCCACTGGCTTTTTTTTTTTTATGGACCTAAAGTATGAAACCACATATATGTTCAAAAGAAGCTTTGAAAAAGGAAGGCAGCAATTAGCCGTTTGAAACCCAGGAAAGTATAGCCTGGAAAGAAGGGTTCCAAGGAGAGGTGGAAGAAACAGAGAGCAGCAAAACCATCCTCACCAAGCGCCTACAGCATGTGTCTACTTTAGTTAACAACTCCTTGCGTAGGGAAACATTCTCTTATCCTTCCCAAGGGGTGTGCGGAGTCACGAGGTCAAAGGTTGCAGATGCCACTCTTCTGCAGGGAGGCATCAAACCTCTTTCTCTATGAGGAGAATCCTTAGAGCCAGGGAATGGGCTCTCTGGCCATGGATGTTGATTCCAACCCTATCTTTTGTATCTTTGTAATAAAAGAAGATAGAGTTATTATTGTCCCTACACCGATATTCTGTTGTTTTAAAATATAAAGTTTCTCATTAACCTGTCAGCTGTAAATACCTCCTCTGCTGACTTGCTTCTCAGAGTCACCCTAAACTGCCAAAGGCCACTTTA